>NW_020949971.1:6288290-6338447 GCF_900497805.2 Vombatus ursinus
GAGTGAAAGAGAGAGGAAAGAAAGGGAGGAAGAGAGAAAAGAAAAAGGGGGGGAGAGGAGAGAGAAAAGAGGAAAGAAAGCAGAGAGGAAATGAAAGAGAAGAAAGAAAGGAAGGATGATAGAGGAGAGAAAGAGGAGGGAGAGAGAAAAGGAGAGAGGGAGTGAAAGAGGAAAGAAATGGAGAAAGAGTAAAGAACAGGGAAGAGTGGGGATAAAAGAGAGAAAAGAAAGAAAGAGAAAGGAGAGAAAAAGAGGGGAGAGAGGAAAAAGAAGGGAGAGAAGAAGAAAGAAAAGGAGAGAGGAAAGGAGAGAGAAAATGCAGTGTGATGAAGCTGTCCCCAGGCCCTTTCCCACGGACCCAGAAGTAACAGCCTCATTTAGCACAGCAGACCCCAATTTCCTGTACTCCCACATATGCAATGATAGCAAACAGACTGCTAGCCACTCCTCTCTCTGGACTGGTTGAACCTGCACATAGAAGCTGCTACATGGCTCAGTGGGTAGAGGTAGAGGGCTGGGCCTGCAGTCAAGAGACCTGAGACTCTTGGGCAAGTCACTTTACCTTCTCCTGCTTCAGTTTCCTCACGGGTAAAATGGGAAATGAAATGCCTTCCTCCCTGTAAGAATCATTAGATTGTAAACTCCCTGAGGGCAGGGACTGTCTTTTCCCTCTTTGTATCCCCAGTGCTTAACACAGTGCCTGCACATAGTAGGCCCTTAATAAATGCTTGCTTCCCTCCTTTCTTCCTTTCTTGAGAGCTGTTGGCCAGAGAATCTCTCCACGAGGGAGGCAGGGGGTAGAACAGAAAGAACTCGAGCCCTGGAGTCAGAACATGGGTTCTCCTTCCACCTCTTGTGTTTGTGATCTTATGACTTTGGGCAAACCACTTACCCGTCCTGGCCTCATCTTTAAAATGAGGGGGTTGGACTTCTGGCTCTGGATCTATGTTTCACACAGTAAGGGCTAAGAGATAAGATCTCACCTTCCTCCTCTTCCTGTACACTGTTGTTTGTGAAGGTTCTGTTTAGTTGTTTGAGTTGTGTCCGACTGTCCATGACCCCATTTTGGGGTTTTCTTGGCAAAGATACACTGCAGTGGTTTGCCATTGCCTTCTCCTCCTCATTTTACAGATGAGGAAACTGAGGCAAACAGGTTTTAGTGACTTGGCCAGGGTCACACAGTTAGTTAAAAATGTCTGAGGCCAGATTTGAACTCAGGAAGAAGAGTCTTCCTGACTTCAGGCCCAGTGCTTTGTGCACTATGGCGCCCCCTAGCTGCGCTGATGACAGGAAGATGGAAGAAAGGAGGAGGCACCTATTTTGAAAGGGAGAAAGAGAAAACATAGGAAAAGGTGACGATGGAGAGAACCGATCTCCATTTATTACGAGAGGATTGGGAATAGGGTCCTGAACAGCTTGGTTCCAAGAGCAGCACCCAGGAGGTGGAAATGCAAACAGCAGACATTTATGTACGCCCCTTGAAAGTGTGCAAAGCATTTAACCTGCAGGATTCCAACTGAGCCTTGCCACACCTTGGTGACATGTTTCCTACAGGCCTTCCAATCCCCATCTCACACGTTGGGGCGGACTGAGACAGGGAAGGGACCTTATTTGCCCATGGTCCTATTACTAGGAAGCGGTCAGAAGCAGAACGTGACCCCAGGTCGTCTTACTCCCGCTCATCTGCATCAAATGAGATTCTATTTATAAAGCCAGTGAAAAGGCACTGAGCTGGGACGCTGGACTTTTGCATTCAAGGAAGAGTGAGATGCCCAATAGTAGGTGCTTAATAAATGCTTATTGCCCCTCCCCCAACACACACCACGTGTTATTCTACAATTTCTTGCCATTTGAGACACTCTTTGCTGTTCTCTAGGAGCTGTGCTCACTGCCGGGTACCTGAAGGAAGGCGGTTGACACAGTTCCTGTCTCTGTAGTGGATACTGAGATGTCCACACCCCACTCCCTCCCCCCCATTCACGTCTGTTTGAGAAAAGTGGGAGAATAAATGGTGACCAACCAGACAGGTGCACCAGGTCTAGTGAAGTGGTGACTGGTGAAGACAGGAGAAGGAAAGGAAGGCAAGTCTGGAAAGAAGAGTCAGAGCTGGGGAGGAGGAAGAAAACATCCAAGAACTTTGTCCTCATATTTCACAGGAAGATGGCATACCAAGACTAGCTGATACTTGGTGCCCATCCTCTTTTTGACTGAGGCAGGGTTTCCCTGACCACTCCTGCCCCAGCGCCATTCACCAAAGCCGTCCGTGGGGAGCTGGGACCTGGCAACAGCTCCCGGTGGGGGGGGGGGGGCTGAGCCATTGCTACTGAAGACCCAAAAAAAAGATTCCCCTCCCCCAACTCCTTGGCACTGCCACGTGGTCATGTCTGAAAAATAGAGAAGTTTGTCAGTGGAATTGACTTTAAAGAAAAAACATTATTATCTTTTTTATACTCATACCATAAGGACCATGGGGCCTTTCTATCAGCTGAAACTTTCTAAGTGTATTGTCTCTATTAGAATGGGAACTTGACAGCAGGGGAGCGCCATACTTTCCTATGTGTATCCCCAGTGCATAGCCCAATGCTTTACACATAGTGAGTACTTAATAAATGCATTTTTCCTATTCTTTTGTTCTTTCATTCATTCATATGTCTTAGGCAGGATTTGAACTTAGGACTTCCTGACTCCCAGTCCTATGCATTACCCACTCTACCACATTGCCTCACGGTTTTTTTTTCTTTGTAATATTATTGTAGCAAATGATCCTCCCTCCCATTTGAGCCACCAGGAAAAATAAAATGTGTCCATCCTCAAGTATGACAGGTGAGTCTGGTAAGTGGATGAGGCTCAGTAGAGTTGGAGGAGGAAAAGAGGACTCTGGGATTTCTTCCATTGTCCCACCCTGGGAAGATGGCATCCAAAGTCTTGGAGGAAACTATAGACTGCGATGAAGGGGGTAATCTGGACTGCTTTTAAGGAAGAATTCTATTGGCTTTAATTCCAAAGAGCCTATGATTCACCCTCATCTGGCTGGAGAAACTATGGGGCTGCTAGAAGGGTGCTATGGGATAGGTCATGAGGAAAACCATCTGTATTCCAGCAGGAAGCAGCAGGCTGAGACAGGACCTGGCCTGAAGAGAAGGCAGGAGAGAAAGACAGATGAAAAACCCTGGAGATTTACATACTTCTTTGGCCTTAATGGGTTATCATTCAAGGATCTGTTTCATTTTCTTTCTTTTAATAAATCTTTCTCCTGCAATGTGGTGAGTAAGGTGCTTATGTATAGGGAATAATCTCAGTATGAAGAAGATGTGTGTAGATGGGAAACCAGGGATAGCGTTTCCCCCGTTTCCTGGATGGGACCCATGAGCCAATAGTGAGGAAATCTACCAAAATGGCCCCAGGCTTTCGAGTCATGACCAATACTTGAACTGTAACAGGAAAATCCTGCCTGCAGACATTCCATAGTAGGAGGAAATAAACTAGAGCTCATGAGTTATTGTTGATATTTTTTTAGGTAACAACATTCTTATTGTTGTTTGGTTGTTTCCAGTTGTGTCTGACTGTGACAACTTTTGGAGGTTTTCTTGGTAAATATACTAGATTAGTTTGCTGTTTCTTCCTCCAGCTCATTTTATAGATGAGGAAACTGAGGTAAACAGGGTAAATGACTTACCCAGGGTTACACAGCTAGTAAGAGTCTGAGGCCTGATTTGAACTCCAGAAGACAAGTTTTCCTGACTCCAGGCCTCATACTCTATCCACTGCACCACCTAGCTGCCCCTGAATACTCTTATGGCCCTCACTAACTTCTGCCTACCCCTCAAGCTCAGAAACATATCCAGCAATGTTTAATTCTGGGCAAGAAGTACGAATGTGCCTTGAACCATTTGGATTACCTGTGGGGCTGGAGGCAGGCTAGAAAGGAATTCCTCTAGAATGCAGCTGCCCTGAAGCTCACCATTGGACAAGTTTTTACTTCACCTAATTATTCTGACTAATGAGGTGCTAAACTTAGTTGTTTTTATACAGCTAAAGGGACTGCAAGTTCTGACATCCCGTTAAATATTTCAGTGCCGTGGAGAGAAGCTCTGGCCATCTTAGTTACAGCTCTGCTCCCACCTGCCTATTTGAGGGACCAGTTCTGAATAGGACTCTATCAAATTTTGATTGTTTTCTTCCTACTATCTCAATGTAAAGGTTTCTCTGCCTAGGCAGGGGCTTCTCTTAGGAGTACAAGTATCGATTATGGGCCAAGATCTCCTGAGATCTCCCCCAAACCCCTCAGAAAACCTTTAAAGAATGCCATAAAATAATTCCTGGAGCAGCAGAACCCACAGAAGGACAGGGTGAATAAATTTTCCAACCAACTACAATTTAGAAGGTCAGCAGGAAGGGTCTGTTGCACCTGAGCAAGAGTGGAGCATAGTCCAGTGCAAGGCACACACAACCAGGAACAGGCTGCGGGAACCTCTGAATCAGCAGCAGCGTTAGCGGCTTCCAGAACTCTCAGTTCACGGATGGCAAGGGAGTCAAACAACTGGTCAGAAGGAGATTACAAGATCTCTTTGTTAGCACTGAGGCAGGACTCGTGCTTTGCCCATACTCAGATCTGGGTCACAGTCCTGAGTGGCAGTCCGGGGTGAGGAGCACATACCAAAACTTGTGGCTGCAGTGGAACAGAGACCCTCATCAGAGTTCCAGGGAAGAAAGGAGTGCTTGTGGCCACTGACAGACCAGAGCACAGGCCAAGAGAGGAGTAAACGCCTGCCCTGAGATCATACCACCTCGGAAGAACCGAAAAATTACAGATCCCTGGAAGTATCTCGAGAACAGCTGCACCAAACTCCTGACGCTTGGGACAGTGCCCCCACCAGCCTGGAAGCGGAGCCACACTTAAACGAAGAGTTGAAAGTCAAGAAATAGACTGGAAAACTGAGCAAACAACAGAAAAAACCTTCAACCATAGAAACTCTGGAGGATTTTATGATGAAAAATGTTAGCCATCCCCAGAGAAAGAACTGATCATGTCTGAATACAGATTGAAGCATACTTTTAAAACTTTTTTTCTTGAATTTTTTTGTCTGTTTTCTTTCACAGCATGACTAATATAGAAATGTTTTGCATAAATACACATGTATAACCTAAAAAAAAAGAACACAAATGTTACCTATGTTCATTTTCTTCTATCGTTACCTTTTATATCCATTCCCAGTTTTCTTTCTCATATTAATCTAAGTGTTTGGTCTTCAGGAAGCCTTATTAAATAATAGTAGGCTGTATTTTACACAATTATGGGGAAAGTTTTCTCTTTATTTCTGGCCAAATTATTTGAAAAGAACAAGTTACATTGTCTACAGTTAAGAGCATGTGGCCTTGGATCTGGGCTGATGGCTTGTGAATAACCCCCACACTCTTCCTCCTCTAGCTTCCTGTCATTCTTTTCCTTTAATTCCAAAAGATTGGAAGCAAACAGGATCATGGTGTTAGGGTTGAAAGGGGCCAGAGAGGCTGTCTAACCTAACCCCCTCATCTTATAGTTGAGGACACTGAAATTCAGATAAGCTAAGTGATTTGCCCAAGGTCAAAAAAGTATTAACTGGCTGAGACAGGGTTTGAACCCAGTTCTTCTGTCTCCAAATCCAGCACCATTTTAGATACTACATATGTGTGTGTGTGTACATATATATGTATGTATGTATGTATGTATCTATAATGTATGTGTGTATGTATACACACACATATATAGTTATATAGATTATAAACATCCTAGACACCCATAGATAGATAGATAGACATAGATATATAGACAGATAGATGTTAAGTACTTATTTTGTTCAAGGCCCTGTGCTCAGAATGAAGATTCAAAGATTAAAAAAAAAAAGACGTAGTCTCTGCCCTCAGGGGGTTTACAGGCAGGTTAGATCTGATCTTATCTAAACACAAATATGTCTGCAAAGGAGGGTGTGATGAGAACAAAAGAAAGATCCAAAGCATTTTGGGAAAATGCAAGGGTAAGGGGAGGGAGAGAATATTAACCATTCATTTTGGCTCAAGTCAATTATTGTGATTCATCAAATACTTATTAAACAGTATTCTGTTTAGGGCACTGTCCTAGGTGCTGAGCATGCAAAGACAAAACAGTCCTTACCCTCAAGAAACTTAGATACTCCTGGAGTGTAAGTCATGCACACTGATGAGTAAATAAAAAGTATACACAAAGCCAATACAAAGTTATTTTTAGAAGGGAGAGAGGCATGGCAGTCACATAGAGGGAGGCCATCTGTGTAATCATGGAAGCAGGAGGTGGCACGTCCTATCCATGGAACACTTAGCAGGTCATCATGACTGAAGAAGAAGGTGTGAAGGGGTGAAATATGCTGCAAGTCTAGCAAGGTTGGTAGGAGCCCAAATTGGGCAGAGTTTTAAATGTCAGGAAAGTCTTTGAGTAGGTGATTCCTGAGCTGAACAGAGAAGGAATTGGCAGAAATTTGATGAGAGTGTGTTCCTGAGGTAACAGTCATCATAGCAAGCTATGGAGCTGCAAAAAGCCTGGGAGTTGTGTTTCTTCCCAGCCTGGGAAGAGATGAGACTAAGAAGAGATAAGACTGGAGGGTGGGCTGCTTTTCTCCCTGCAGCTACTTGGAATTTTGAGAAAATCTCAATAGAGATCAGTTTTTAAAAGATGCCATTTTGGGAGGAGGAGATGAGAAGAGGGAGGTGGAGGGGTCTTTCTCCCAACACACGGAGCAGCAACACCACAGCAATGACTGGTAGTAGCAATATCAGCAGTTCCCTTCATCTAAAAAAAGCTTCTAAGTGAGATCCTGAAAGGTGAAAGGTAGAGAGGCAAATGTGGGGCCCAAGACTGGACTTTTGTGTTGTAGACATTCAGATGGCTGGAACACCGAGAGAAACAACAGACAGGAAGAGCTGACAGTGCTAACCCCAGTTAGTTCAGATGTATGGGACAGGAAGCACTCCTAACCATGTCTTTTATTCCATTAAAGACTGCATCTGACTGATCTGATATCATTTCCCATGAACGTCTATGGCTAAATCAACATCTGTAGTTGACACTGTTCTTGCTTTTCCTTTTGTCTCATTAATAGTGCCATGAGGGCATGGGAGCACTCAGGAGAGAGACTTCTCCTGGCACAGGGGCTGGGATCCCACCTGCTGAGCCCATTGTTAGAGTTTTTGTTCCCTAACTGGGGACATCATCCCAAACCACTTGTGTTTCATAACTACACTGCCAAGGGCAGAATTACTGTGACCTTGGGGTCTTTGAAAAATCTGCCTCAGAGGCAGAACCAAAGTGGTGGAGAGGCAGGAGAAAGTAGAGCCAAACTCCTCCTGACAAATTTCCTCCAAAAGATCTAGAAAACATACTAGGCTGAGCATTGATCAGGAAATCCAAGGGAAAAAATGATGATGACTCATGTTTCCATCCCAGGTCAACACAGAAATACAGACAAAGAGGTCTGTAGACACTTAGGGTACACAGGAACTGAAAGAAGACAGGCTCAGTACCAGGGCAAGAAGAGGTCCCAGACCCACTCAGGAAGACCCCGACCTTACACAGGATGTGCAAACATCTGCCAACTGGCAGCTCTGTCCTTCACTGTGACCCACTTTGTGTCACAGATCTGGTGCAGACTAAGGAGGAGTTCCAGGGATGGGGAGCTCTCGGGGTGAGATTCCAGGGTGAGGAGCCCTCTAGTTCCTGGGTTGGGCACTATCATGGGCTGTGAACTGAGATAGGAACAAGTTGAGAAGAAAACAGTAGCTGTGTAGCTCTAACTCCAAGAGCAGAGCAGGGTCTCAGTTCCAGCCTCCATCCCAGTCTGAAGCCTGTAGCAACATAACCAGGGCATGAATGCCAGATCAAAGAGGAGCCTGCAGTTCCATCACTCTGAAACATCAGAACTTTCCACCTAATAATGTCTAAGCCCAGCAACAGTCTACTGGAACTTCTGACCAGGGCAAGCTGACAGAAATGTTGCACACACCCAAATCCAGATTTGGAACTTGCAGAGGTCAGACCAGGATGAAAGTGATCAAACTTTGCCCTACATCAGACCATACTGGGAGCACTGAAAGCTTATAGGTCAACAAGCAAATCAACAAACATTTATTAAGCACTTACTATGTGCCAGGAACTGTGCCAAACGGTGAAAACAAATACAGGGAAGAACATTCTTGCCACTCAAGTCCTTGGCTCTGCCATATGTCTAAACATCAGAAACTAATATGATTTTTATCAGTGGAAATGGCATTAAAGAAGAGGTAGCACCATCTTCTTTGCTGCTGCCTTCTAAGGCCCATGGGATCTTTGCACGTGACTTGGAGGTGAAACTTTCCATGTATCTCCTCTACCAGAATGTGAGCTTTACAAGAGTGTGTGGTGATTGTGGTGATTTTGGGACATCCTCCAAGTGTGAATGATCCCTACTTCATGAAGGTGGGCTCATGAAAGAGGGTCCCTCTATGATTTCTGGGGTACTTTCCCTTTTTTTTTTTCAGCATCTACCCTAGCCTTTATTTAAAGCAATCATCCTTTCTTTTCCTAATGGTGCAGAGGGGACTCAGGGTCAAAATAGGATAAAAACTATTACCTATTTTTTTCCTTCACTTTCTTCAGTCTAAGCCTTCTTTGCCCTAGAACAGGCCTGCACAATCTGCTATCCCACTCTCCACAGTGAATGGTTTTTCCCCTTCTTCAAGCCTGTGAAGTACCCCCTCCATCTCTTCCCCTGCCTCTGCTGAAGAGCTCACCTCATAGTTCCCTGAAAAGATTGAGGCCATTGAGAACTCCATCTTCTCTCCTACTCGCCTCACATTCCTCAGACATTTTCTCCTACTGCCTTTTCCTTCAGCCCTACCTTGCACGAACAGTTGGTTCTCTTCCTTGACAAGGCAGAGTCCTCTCTACGTACCCTTCATTTTAACCTTTCCATCTTCTCAGCAGGATGCCCCCATGACCACTCCCACTCCCTTGCTAATCTTCTATCTCATTTCACCCCTGTGTGAACACTAAGGTTTAGACATTGGCCTATTTACTATTCCTCACACATGACACTCTCTCCCATTCCCATGCCTTTGCATTGTCCCGTGTGCCTGGAATACTCTTCCTCCTCTCCCTCTTGACTTCCTTTCACGCTTCAGCTCAAATGCCACATTGGGCAGGGAGGCCTTTTCCACTCCCCCCAGCTGCTAGTGCTTCCCCTATGAAGCTAGGGCATCACCTTCCATCTACCCTGTTTGTATCTTGTATGTGATTTTCATGGATCCCCCATTAGAATGTGAGTTGCTGAGGACAAGTTCTGTTCTTTACATTCCCAGTACTTAGGTCAGTGCCTAGCACACAGTAAGTGTGCTTGTTGACTGACTGAATGCATTTCAGGTGTAGGAGGAGAGAACTTACTTTTCCCACTCCTCTCATGCCTTTGACCCCACCTCCCTACAGGCATCAATGACAGCTTGAAGTATAAGCACATGACTGTTGGTGACGCGCACTTGTCTGATAAGCCTGAAAGGAAGCCTCAGGCTCTTGGCAGCCTTCTGGTGCTTGGCTGTTTCCCTCCCAGAATCCACATAATTAATGAATAATCCTAAGAAATGGATGTTTCCAGCCTCGATAGCTCTCTTGTGAGTTCCTGGGAAGAGATGCCATTTGAATCAGCCCGTGGAGGATGAGTAGGGATTCAACAGGTAAAGAGGGAGAGGGAAAATATTGTAGTGACAAGGAATGGAATGAACAAAGGCACGGGGCTGGAAGAGGGTAAGGGTGCATTTGGGCTGAGAAGGTGCTTTGGTATGTAATATGGGGAAGAGCAGTATGCCTTTTTCATTTGTTCATTCATTTGACAAACATATCGAACATTCACCTTGTGTAAGACACTGTGTGTTTCTATGTCACTGAAGTCAGGATGAAAGGAATTTGATTGTCTTTATTTTCCTTAAAAAAAAATACTACATGTTCAGTTGGTAAACTGTGACAGTGCCATACTCTAATAGGTCTGAGAGCATGCATGCAAAATATAGTCAATTGGCCTTGGCTTCTTATCCTTTGGTGAGACTGAACATTGCAACAGTCAGTTATGAGATACAGGAGACGAATCCAACACTAAGTTTATAGTTGATGGGTAAAAAACAAAAACAAAAACAAAAACCAGCTGCTTTGGAAGTGCTTTGGGTCACACTCCCCAGAGTGACTTTCAAGCTCTTTTGAAGATTCTTTTGGCTTCCACACCTTGGTATGTATAGCTCTGAAAGTTAACAAACATGGAAATGATGCTAGTTAAAATTTACATTTTAACAAGTGAGGTGAAAATCAATATTGATTATAATTTCTACAAATCAGTTAATAGTAAATACTCTCTTTTCATTTGGCAGTAGTACCTCACAAAGAAAAGAGAATTTCTTTTTTCATTTCTTAAGTTTTAATTTCTTAAATTTCTTAAATTCTTTAATTTTCTGCTATCCACATCCCAAGAAAGAGCTATGGAGTTTGAATGCAGATCAAAGCATACTATTTGCTATTTTTTTTCTTCTGTTTGTTTTGTTTCCTCTTTCTGGTGGTTCCTCGTGTCGGTTCTAATTCTTCCTTACAAGATCACTAATGTGAAAATATGTTTAATAGGAATGTATATGTATAGCCTATATCAGATCGTGCGCAGTCTTGGGGAGGGTGCTGGGAAGGAAGGGGGAGAAAAAATTTTAAACTCAGAAGCCTATGGGAGTGATGGTTGATAAATCAAAATAAATTAATTTTTAAAAATCATGAAAAAAAATCCCAAAATAAATAAATAAATAAATAAATTTCTTAATTTTCTTTTCTTTCTTAAATTTTTCAATTTTCCTTAAAATTCTTAAATTTTCATTTCTTAAGAGATTGATGATTTATATTCATTCATTTTATTTAGATATCAATCAATTTGCCATCCCTTTAATGTTCATCTCCACTTCAAAAAACCTTGATTAGGAAAGGAAAAAGGGAACAGGCATTTATTGGCACTGACTATGTGCCAGGCATCATGCTAAGCACCTCACAATTATTGTCTCCTTTCAGGTAGATGTTATTATTATACTCATTTCATGGCTGAGGAAAATGAATCAGACAGAGAGTAAGTGACTTGCCCAGGGTCACACAACTAGTAAGAGTTCTGGGGCCAGACCCAAGGAATGAACAAAGTTTCAACAGGAATCCTGCATTAAGTCATGCTTATTATACATGAAGCCATCACTTCATTTGGTTATTGGATGACTTCACATATCCTGCGCTTTCTAGGGTGGGCACTCTTTTGATGAGCACAGATCCCATTAGCTAAGGGTCCTGAAGAGTTGTCATGATTGAAAAAGTCATCCTTTTGCATTCAACTCCAAAACGAAACTCCCTGAGTCAATTTGGTTGAACTTCAAATGACCAATATGGAGTCATGCCAGACCCATATGCAAAAACTTCCACAACTGGCAGGGCCTCCTGGAGCTTGTCCCTCACTGACAGGGCCCTCAAGAGCACAGAGTTACTGTCTCCAAAGAGGTATCAGCTTTTCCTTACTGTGTAATCATGAATAATAATAAGATTCAGTAGGTACAAGCATTAAGATTTCCCAGTTGTTAAGACTTCTTTATTCTCTCTCGGGTATCATGATTTTTAAATAACTCACCTGGACCATTTCATCCCCTACAATTTCTCTGACAGTGTTCAGTTCATTTCCATTATCCACTCGTTTGAATTTGCCAACAAGCTTGTTCCCTTCCAAATTCCAGGACCCCTGCACATAAAACAAAATGCATTTGGGACACTTCAGGAAACAGCATCCCGAGCTTATTCCACAAATTAAGACAGCCACTGGGCTCCCTGTCCCTGGAATGTCATTACGAGATCAATCAATCAACAGGTATTCATTAAGTGCCTCTTAGGTGCTAAGCCCTGGGAATACGAGTACAAAGAATGAAACACCCCTATTCCCAAGGAGCCTCCATGCTAATGGAAGAGACAACCAATATATGCATATACATGTATGTATATATACTTGTGTATACGTATATACTTATATGCCTATATTCAGACACATACGTGTATACATATCCATGTACACATACATCAGTACAAATATAAAGTGGAAAATAAAAATAAATATGAAGTAGATAGATGAAAGGTAGTTGTAGGGGAGGACACTAGCTGCTGGGGGAATCAGGAAAGGCTTCATGCATAAGATGGTGTTTGAGTTAAGCCTTTACTAGTAATAATAATAAGCAGCATTTATATAGTATTTTAAAGTTTACAAAGCACTTACAAATAGTATCTCATTTGATCCTCATAATGACCCAGAGAAGTACGTGCTATTATTATTATTATTATTATTGTTATTATTATTATTATTATTATCCACACGTTATAGATGAAGAAACTCATAGAGATTAAGTGACTGAGCCAGAGTCACACAACTAGTTAAGTGTCTGAATCCAGATTTGAAGTCAGGTCTTCTTGACTCCAGGTCCAGTGCTCTATTCACTTTACCACTCAGCTAAAGGAGGAGAGGCACTCTGTGAGGCAGAAGTAAGGAGGGAGTGCTTTCCTTGTATAGGGAATGGCCAGTCCAGAGGCACACACATGGGAGATGGAGTGTCTTGGGTGAAGAACGGAGAGAAGATCAGTTTGTCTGGATCACAGAGTGGGAGGGGGCATAATGTTTAGTGAAGGTGGAAAGATAGATGGGGGCCAGAGTGTGTAAGGCTTTAGAAATTAGACAGAAGAGTTTCTATTTTATCCCAGGGAGAACCATTTAACATCATCAGTGATGCTAATTTTCATTGTTAAGGTTCATATTTATGTTACAGTAATTAACTTTCCTTCCCCAAGTAAAATAATGGAACCGCAAGAAGACTTCCTGGAGAATGAAAGCAGAGTTCCTGAGCCATGGGGTATTCTGGAAAGAACCTTGAACTGGAAATCAGGGACCTGGCTGTGAGTCCCAGCTTGGGCACTCTGTGTCCTTCAACATGCCCCTTTCCTGCTCAGTATAATAAGGAAGTCAGCCTAGATGAGCCTGCCTCAGGTTCAAATGAAGCTGTGAGGTACCTGACAAGATGCAAGCTGAGGCTCTCCCCAAGTCTTTCAAGGCTTTCAGTAATGGGTGGGATTCTCTGAGTGGCACAATTTGATAATGTTTCCAAGAAAAGACACTCAAGAATCAAATTAGCCAAAAAAAGAAAACTTAAAACGGAAACTAACCATTCTGAGAATTAAAAAAAAATGCAATCAGCAGTAAAGAACAAGGTCCCATGAGCTTAGCTGTTTGCTAATTACAAAGAAACATTTGACTTGACAGAGCCAAACTTGGGCTCTCCCACAAATGAGGGTTCCTCCTGCCTCATTAGAGAACACATGGTATTTCTTGATAGATACAACAACAGAAAGGGGAACAAGGAAGTGGAATTCCTTGTACCAGAGGATGAGGGTGAGTCCTCCAAGCTCTCCTGCTTCTCAGGTTATATGCTTCATCCCCTCAGTAGAATGAATGCTGTTGGAGGGCAGAGTTTGACATTTTTGTCTGTATCCCTGGTCCTTTGCATAGCACCTGGCATAGAATAGGCACTCAACAAATGTTCATTGAAGTGGAGGAGATAAGTATGAATTATTGGGTTTCAAAAGTAATTAAATTCCAAGAGATCAGTGAGGTCACCATGCCCATGGATCCCAGGATGGGAAGAAGACAGGGAGAGCATTACTAAATTAGAATG
The DNA here is from genome assembly GCF_900497805.2 of Vombatus ursinus. Classification (NCBI taxonomy): domain Eukaryota; kingdom Metazoa; phylum Chordata; class Mammalia; order Diprotodontia; family Vombatidae; genus Vombatus; species Vombatus ursinus. Next base: position 6,302,043 of record NW_020949971.1, read on the forward strand.
TATGTTAGGAACAAATGAACCTGGCTCCCACCCCTTCTGTATCATAGATCCCTTTTTTTCTTAAGGTAAGATGGAGGCAAAATAAATACTTGCTAATTGAGACAAGTTAAATTTTAAAAAGTGAGTGAAAGGGGAATAAGGAATAATAGGGCTGGACAGATAGGTTGGGGCTGATTGTCAAGAGTTTTAAAGGGAAGTAAAGAGGTTTGTGGGAGTTAGTTCCATATGGTATAGAAAGAAGGGGGTGATTTCAGGAATAAGCTGCTTACGCTAAGTTCTGTTCCATCAGCCAACGTGTAGGAAAAGTTGACTCCAAACTCAAACTCAATATCCAGAGTTCGGAATGTGCTGGATTCATGGACAGCCATCTTGTTTCCTGTTTGGGTAATTGTTATCTTCAAGTTGTCATGGGCTGCCAGCTTTCTTTTGACCACATTGATGCCTGTGAAATCAAAGACATGACAGTTCCCACTTAAGATTCTGTAGATTTGCATCCTGGCAGGCTTCGCTTGTGAGGTGAGGGCATTCTAACCAGTAAAATAAACACGTTAATTTCCTGTAAGAAGCCTCCTATGGTACCTCAGTGTGTGTGTGTGTGTGTGTGTGGAGAGAGGGGGGGAGGGAAGAAAAGAAGAGACACAGGGAGAGAGGGGGGGAGAGAGAGAGACAGACAGACAGAGAGACAGAGACAGAGACAGAGACAGAGAGAGACAGAGAGAGAGAAAGTACAACCTTGGAGAGGACAGTTGGTTGTTCAGCTATCTTCTCTGTTCTCTTGCCAGGCTCATATGTTTTAGCTGGAAAGGACCTTAAAAGCCATCAAATCCAGCCTCCTCATTTTACCAGCAAGGAAACTGAGGTACATACAAATCAAAGGACTTGCTCAAGGTCACAGCCAGGAAATTACTAAGGCAGGATTTGGACCCAGGTCTTCCTGACCTGAAATCCAGTGCCCAGCTAACTATCAACCAACAATGTGAAATCAATTCACTTCAGTCTGTGAAATTATTGAGTGCCTACTGCATTTTAGGGCTCTCTGGATGACATTGGGAGAGAGGAAAAGCTTGACTGAGATGTGGTTTCTGTCTTCCTAGCTAAGTGGCATAGTGGATAAAGCAATGGGGCTTGGAGTCAGGAAAACCTGAGTTCAATCTGGCCTCAGACACCTACTAGCTGTGTGATCCTTGACAAGTCACTAAACCTGTTTGCCTTAGTTTCCTCATCTGTAAGATGAAGATAATAATAGCATCTACCTCTCAAGGTTGTTGAGAGAATCAGATAAGACAGTATTTGTAAAGCACTTCGCACAGTGCCTGGCACATAGGAAGCATTTAATAACTGATTGTTTCCTTCCTTCCTTCTCCCCTCCTGGAGCTATGCTGGTAGAACAGGACCCCCATCCAGATGACTCTGATACACCCCTTTATGTGGTAACGGCCTTAGGGAGCTGCAGAACAGAGTGCTGTGAGAGATGGGAGGGAGTGGGGCCGAGGTCAGACGGGGGATCCAGACACACTCCCCGGAAGAGGGAATGAATGGCTTGGGCATTAGAGGGTAGTGAGGGACATTCCCACTGTGCCCCGAAGGCACAGAATTGAGAAAGCCAAGGAAAGGGAAATGTATTAAGTACCTACTATGTGCCAGGCACCAGACTAAGTACTTTATAAATAGCTCATTTGATCCTTACGACAACTCTGGGAGGTAGGCACTGTTATTATCCTCATTTTACAAATGAGGAAACTGAGTAAGGCGGAGAGGTGAAATGACTTACCCAGGGTCACACAGCCAGTGTCTGAGGCCAGCTCTGAACTCAGGTCTTCCTGACTCCAGACCCAGCACTCCGTGCACTGAGCCACCAGCTACCCAGGATGTGCTCAAAGGGCATAGAGGAGGGTCGGGTTTGTCTGCTGCACAGATTATGTGGAGATATGACCCATGGAGATGAGGCTGGGAACCAGCACTTAAAACAGTAGAACAGTCCCAGAAGCTTCTGTTCCCCACTCCCCTCTTCTAGTAGACAGAACATTTCATTCTTCCTAATGTAAGACTGATTAAATTGCTCCCCACTCCTTGACTGAGAGACATAACTAGGACAGAGCTTGTGGGCTTTGGCCCAGGGTGCTGACATCCGAGGGAGATGCTGCATGGCTCAGTCCTGCTCCCTCAGCTGACCCTAGCCCACCAAACCCGGGTCCCATCACCATGGTGCCCCTCCACCAAGGATTCACCTTTGTCCTTAAACAGCAGAGGGGCACACACCAGTCTCTCCGATGTTACTGTACTTATTTGTCTAACCTGATTCATCCGTGCTAAGACACTCCTCTTAGCTGCCTCCACCCCAACTCCCATCAATTCTTTTTGCCTCAGCTGAAAATAATTCCTACTAACAGCACCACCCTTATGAGTCTCATTCCCTTTTTATCAACAAGAGACCAGCATCAAAATAGCAGATTTGAGTAGAGAGCTAGAAATCCAATCAGTGAGAAACTAGCTAAGTTTTCTCTTTTGACCTCAGTTTCCTCTTCTGTAAACTGAGTGGGTTGGATGAAATGATTCCTAAGATCCCCTTCAGTTTTAAATTAATGATCCCTTCCTTCCTTCCTTCCTTCCCTCCCTCCTTCCTGCCTCCCTGATTTCTTTCTGACAATATTCTTGTCTCCTTCCAACTGTTACCAGAATCTACTAGCACCTAAAAGAGCTAAAGAGCTGATGAAATTGTGTAAATTACTGGCACCTTCTTGGAATCAGGAAGGGATGAGGCTAGCAGGAGCCCTGAAAATAAATAACTAGCCAGCAAAATCTACCCACCCGAAGAAATCAGTGGGGAATTATGAAGATCAAAGCTTGACGTTGTCCTTAGGTGACTTGGAAGCAAACAATGGATAGCACCAGAAAACCTGGTAAAATGATTAGCAAAGAACAGGCTAGATATCTCACAGATCACCAGAAAGTTTCTCAATAGTCATCTGGCCTCCTGGGTCAGGAAGGGATTTGCTGTTAAAGAATAAATTCTTACCCATTTTTTCCATGAACTTGTCATAGTTCTCACTGCGGTCCACCTTCCAAGTGCCGTCAAATGCCATGTTTCTAAGTGTTCTTTTCCTCCTTGGCCGGAGATTCAAGACTGAGTTTTGAGGAGTATTTATTCTTCTGCTTATCTGTGAACCAATTTGTACAATGATGTGGCTGTCTAAAGTCCAAAATTTCACCAAGCTACATCAAGACTAAGCTCTGGGGTGGTGCCTTCTTTTAACACCCCTCCCAAAGTGGTCTTTTGAAACGTCACTCATTTGCAATGCAGGAGAATATATACTTCTGATAGAAAACAGAATCCAAAGGTCCATTTATTTCAGGAATTACCACCTGTTTGGAGAACATACTGTAAGAGGGTGTGTGTGTGGGTGTGTGTGGGGGGGTGTGTGTATGTGTGTGTGTGTGTGTGTGTGTGTGTGTGTGTGTGTGAGAGAGAGAGAGAGAGAAAGATCTGGTGACTAGACCCTCTTCCTCCTTTTCCTTTTCCGTAGCCTCCAATCCTAAATGAGGCCAGTAATTTCCAAGGATGATTGGCATAATCTTTTCTGGGTTGCCTGGGGTAGATGCTTTGAGACTTGAGAGCTACTTTGGGAGAAACTAGAATGTTTTATCATTGGCATATGACCTTTTTTTTTTTTTTTGGTGAGGCAACTGGGGTTAAGTGACTTGCCCAGAGTCACACTGCTAGTAAGTGTCAAGTGTCTGAGGTCAGATGTGAACTCAGATCCTCTTGACTCCAAGGCTGGATCTCTATCCACTGTGCCACCTTAGCTGCCCCTTATCATTGGATTTGGAGCCAAGACGTCTGGATTGCAGTCCTGCCTCAGACTATGTCACTAGCTGTCCATCCTGAGCAAATGACTTAAACTCTCTGGGCCTCAGTTTACTCCTCTGTAAAACGAGCGAGTTGGTGTAAGTTTCTCTCATCTCTAAATCTGTGCTCCTGTGCCCCACTGAGGCAAATTTCTGAGGAAAGAAGGATATTGCCATTTTTTGTCACCATATGTGAATGGAATGTTGGTGATGGGGGCTTTCTTGGAGTTGGAGGCTGTCTGGGATGAAAGCTCCTTCCTCGAACTTGTGTGAAGCTGTGGTCTAGCAAGGTTAGAACCAAAGGAATAACTTGAAGGAGGTCCCTGGTCCTGTACTGAATCACTCCTACTATGATGGGGTGTGGAGCCCCCGAGAGGCATTGCTCTTTATTACACCCAATGGTGCCCCATACTTCACTGGCAGAGGCTTCCACGGGATGGTTATCTTGGGCAAGCACCATGGTCATGGAAAGAACACTTGCTTGGAGTCAGAAAACCTGGAATCAGATCTGACTTCTGACATTTACTGCTTTTGTAACTGTGGTAACATGTGTTTCCAGTGGTGCTGGGTGGCACTAGGCCAGACTCATGGTGATGTTTTGAAATAAAATTCTGACAAGGAAGAAAAAGACCCTTCTCTAAGACTCAAGTTCCTCATCTGTAAAACAAGGGGATTAGACAAGCTCCCCATACAGCTCCCAATCTATGATCCTATGAGCTTAGGCCAGTCACTTAACTACTCAGAGTCTGATTTTCCTCTTCTGTAAAGTAAGGGGATTGGGCTAAATGGTCCCTAAGCTTCCTTCAAGTCCTAAAGAAGAACACCCTCTTTAGGTCACAAAACAGAGTCTTGTATAAGATGGACATTCTTCTGCCTCCAGGTGTGGCCAACCAAAGTCAGAATTGTATGGGAATAAGATTTTACAGTATAAATCAGGTAAACTTGGAAAGGAGCCTGCCATTGGCCTTTCCACTCCCTCTGCCCCTCCCCAAGGTAATTAACTTGTAAAACAAACCTTTACTATGAGAGGATTTACTATCAGCAGTTAGGGAAAAGGCAAAGATCCTCGTATTTACTAAACAAAAAGTCACTTGCTCTCATATTTTTCTACTGGGTGCTGACCAGGGCTTTATTATGCCAACGTGCCACTTGGGCAAAGGTTTGAGGGGTGGCATAGCACTATGGCATCCTTGCATCCTGTCACAGTCTCTAGGGAAGGGCAAAGGGGGCAGGTCACCTATGGGCCAGTGGCTTTGTGGCTGGGTTTCATAAGCTAGGGAACAATTCATATTTTGGGGAAGCTTCATTAATTTGAGGTGTTTGGGTCAAATGTCTTTATTCTGAAGGGAACTCCCAAGGGTTGAAGCCCTTCTTCTATCAAGGTTGCGTGGTACCTACATGGCTTCATGATTTCACCAATACAGACATGCCCTTCTTCTGGTGCAGCTTGCATGCCATCCCATGAGCCTCCTCTTGACCAGTGATTCCTGTCCATGTCTTTTCATAAATACTCCATAGAGACAGTGTACTCTAGTGGAAATAGCACTGATCTTGGCATCATTAGGAGCAGATACGGCCACTGCCCCTTAGTAACCACAGCACACATCCTCACCCTCTCTGAAAGGTTGCCTCATTGACAAAAAAGGGGTCCTAGGATCAGAGAATTAGAAGTTCCAGAGCCCTGGAGATCGAGTCCAACCACTTTAGTCTACAGGTGAAGATCAGAGAATTTAAGTGACTTACCCAGAATCACAGAGCTAGGAGGTGGCCAAAGGAGAATTTGTATCTGTTTTACAGACTTTAAGGCCAGGGCTCTACTCATTATACAATACAGTCTCTTCAATTAAGAAGTTCCATTTGTTGGGTCAAACAACAAATCATAGAAACAATCAATAACTTCATCAAAGAGAGTGACGATAATGAGACAACATACCAAAACTTGCAAGAAGCAGCGAAAGCCGTTCTTGAGGGGTGTTTTTTTAATAACTAATTTATTTTTAGTTTTCAACATTCACTTTCATAAGATTTTGAGTTTTAAATTTTCTTCCCCTCCCTTTCCTCCCCCCTCCCCAAGATGGCATGCAATCTATATAGGCTCTACTTATACATTCATATTAAGCATATTTTCCCATTAGTCAAGATGTAAAGAACAATTAGAACTAACGGGAGGAACCAGGAGAATGATGCAATGAAGACGAGAGCAAATAGTTCGCTTCCATCTGCATTCAGACTCCATAGTTCTTTCTCCGGGTGTGGATAGCAGTTTCTATCATGAGTCTTTTGGAGTTGTCTTAGATTCTTGCGTTGCTGTGAAGATTGGCTATTATTCTTTTTCTTATGTGCATTTTATTAATTTATTTTGATTTATCAACAACCACTTCCATAAGCTTTTGAGTTTAAAAAATTTTTCCCCCTCCCCAAGGCAGCACACAATCTGGTATAGGTTATACATTCCTATTAAACATTTTTTGCATTAGTGATGTTGTAAGGAAGAATTAGAACCGATCTTTAGGGGGAGTTTTATACCTCTCTATACGGGCCGCACGCCGACCCTCTGCCAGTCGTGCGCCAGTACCCACTTCCCTTAAAAGAAGTGCACTGCCAGAGTCTTACCCATGCCTAGGTCCTCGGTCCTCAGCCAGATCACCACACAGAGACAAGCCATCGGAAGGCACCAACACCAGAGCTTTATTCAGAGGCCAACACAGCAAACCATCATAGCAAGCCCAAGCAGCAAGGCCAGAGCAACAGAGCAGGAGCCAGGGGAGAGCGCACCTGTGTGTTCTGACCACGCTTGTTCCTAAGTACCTACTTAGCCCCTCCTCCCCAGCCCACTACTAGCCAATGATTGTAGGGTCAGATACCGGAAGGGGCTGTCTGAGTTTAGCACACCAAGGGGGAGGGAGTGACGTAGGAGGCCAGGATTGGATAGAGGAAGGAGGCATCTGGGATGGACGCATAGACAAGAGTACGTGACCTAGGAAGTCAGACTCAGGAGGGGACTGGGTCAGTGCTGCACAAGGTCAGGAAGGTCACAAGAGGCATCTGGGGATGACGTTGCATATAGGGAGGGGACTAAGCAGAGGGAACTCAGTCCTCTGCCATCCCACTCCCAAGTGGCACCGCCCCTTGCCTCAGGAGTTCAGGCTCGGCTACTTCCTTGCACCCAGCTTATCTCATAGCATTGCCCAATTGCCTCATGGCTTCTCCGAATCCAGCCCATCCCAGTACACACGACTCTGCCTACCACAGTCCCTGCCTCGACTTCCAAAATACCCAGATCTTACCTTACCCATGCCACAGCACCCAACTGGCAGCTGCCAACATCAGACAGTCCCTCACACCTCTCAATGCTTACATGATTAAAATAGAGAAAGAGGAGATCAATGAATTGGACATGCAACTAAAAGAGCTACAAAAAGAACAAATTAAAAATCCTCAAATACCAAATTAGAAAATTTGAAAATCAAGGAAGAGATTAATAAAATTGAAATTAAGAAAACTATTGAACTATTCATAAACTAAGAGCCAGTTTTATGAAAAAAAACACCCAATAAAATAGATAAACCTTTGTTTAATTTGATGAAAAAAAAAGAAGAAAACCAAATTACTAGTATCAAAAACGAAAAGAGTGAACTCACCACCAATGAAGAGGAAATGAAAACAATAGTGAGGAGCTATTTTGCCCAACTGTAAAACAATAAATCTGATAATGCAAGTGAAATGGATTAATATTTATAAAAATATATATTTTCCAGATTTACGGAAGAAAAAATAAAATACTTAAACAACCCAATTTTAAAATAAGAAACTGGACAAGACATCAGTGAATTCAGTAAGAAAAAATTGCCAGGGCCAGATGGATTTACAAGTGAATTATTTTTTTTTTCAAAATTCATAAAGACTTGATTCAAAGGAATTTGCAGGTACATTAAGAATTTGCAAGTTAATGAGGTCAAAACAAGACAGATTCAGCCGACATGTGCTGCTGTGTATTCACCACAAACTAGTGCAAAAAAAAAAAATCCCATCCGTTTGTTACGTAAAAGCCACATAAGGCAGAATTAAAGCAGAAACAGCTGACACCAACTAAGACCAATAGCCATTCATCCATCCAGAGCTCCTGGCAACTCTTTGGTGAAAGGAGACAGATAACACTCAAGCACTGACAGGTGTAAACTGAGGTTAGGCAGTGGTCACACAAGATGTTAGACAGTAATGTCAGACTCACAATGAGGCACTTAGGTTGAGAAGCTTAGATATTTAACATCCTAGCCTGCATCACCACAGTTTGGAAACTGAGTCCCATGACCCAACGCCAACTTCTAGACGTCTCAAAAGAGCCATCCCTGAGGTTAGCCTCCTCTTGGGCCCTCCCCATGCCAACTGCAGAAAATGCTGACGCCAGTCCACACTTGCACTCTCTGGGCTCACTTGCTGCAACTGCACGGTTCTTGATCTTGCAGTGAGTGGGGTCTGGATGTACAGAGCAGCACACGGGAAATCCCCTTCTTCTGGCACTGAGCTTGTTTCAGGTTTCATCCTTTCCCAATAACCCCACTCCCCACCCTCAGCCCCTCTCGTCCTGAGACAAACATATCGGTGAAGTGTAGCTCATCAGCTTACACAGTTCAAATTGGGATCTTCCAGCAGAACAGAAGATTTGACTTGTCATCCAAAAACTTCCACTCCACCACCAATTTCATACTGGGGTATTCACTCTTCCCTGGCAGTTTGTTCAAGTAGTTATAGGTCTGGCCTTTTTCAGTGGGACAGTTAATGCCGCACTTACACCCATCAGGCTGAGGGATAGAGAAAGGTACTTCGACTCCCAATATAATGCCATGCACTGAAGCTGTGGTGTTCTGAGACCAGGCATCACTGGTGAAGGTGACATTGACACAGTAGGATTCTCCTTTATGCAATTTGCAGGGCTGAATGGAGCAGGGATTACTTCCACCACTTGAACTTTTCCAACTGCGGAGCCACAGTCCAAAAAGTGAACCGGCTCGGCCAGGGTGACGACCCCGAGGGTCAGGAGCAGCAGCACCGAGGTGGAGGAGGAGTAGGCCATCGCCGCTCGGAGGAAGAGAGAGGGACCAGAGGAAGCGGCCTACAGGTGAATTCTACCAAACATTTAAAGAACAATTAATTCCAAATCCAATTCCAATATAAATTATTTGAAAAAATAGACAAAGAAGGAATCCTAGCAAATTCTTTTTATGATACAAATATGGTGGAGATACCTAAACCAGGAAGAGTCAAGACAGAGAAAGAAAGTTATAGACCAATTTCCCTAATGAACATTGATGCGAAAATTTTAAATGAAATATTAGCAAAGAGATTACAACAACTTGCTATGAGGATAATACACTATGACCAGGTGGAATTTATACTAAGAATGCAGCACTGGTTCAATATTAGGAAAACTATCAGCATAATTGACCATATCAATAGCAAAATTAACAGAAATAATACGATTATCTCAATAGACACAGAAAAAGCTTTTAATAAAATACAGCACTCATTCCTATTAAAAACATTAGAAAGCATAGGAATAAATCGAGTTTTCCTTTAAATGATAAGTAGCTTCTATCTAAAATCATCAGCAAAAATTATATGTGATGGGGATAAGCTAGAAGCATTCCCAATAAGATCAGGGATGAAACAAGGATGTTCATTATCACCACTGTTATTCAAATATTGTACTAGAAATGTTAGCTTTAACAAGAGAAGAAAAAGAAATTGAAGGCATTAGAACAGGCAATGAAGAAACACAGCTATCATTCTTTGCAGATGATATGATGGTATACTTAGAGAATCAAGTAAAAAACTACTTGAAATATTTAACAACTTCAGCAAAGTTGCAGGATATAAAATAAATACACAAAAATTATTGGCATTTTCATGTATTATTAACAAAGCCCAACAGCAAGAAATAGAAAGAGAAATTTCATTTAAAGTTACTGAAGACAATATAAAATATTTGGGAGTCTACCTGCCGAAACATACCCAGGAACTATATGAACACAATTGCAAAACATTTTTCAAACCAATAAAGTCAGATCTAAATAATTGGAAAAATATCAGCTGCTCACGGGTAGGCCGAGCTGATATAATAAAAATGACAATTCTACCTAAATTAATTTACTTATTCAGTGCCATACCAATCAAACTACCAAAGATTATTTTATAGAGCTAAAAAAATAACAAAATTCATCTGGAAGAACAAAAGATCAAGAATACCAAGGGAATTTATGAAAAGAAAAGAAAGGGAAGGTGGCCTAGCCATACGAAATCTAAAACTGTATTATAAAGAAGCAATCATCCAAACTACTCGGTACTGGCTAAGAGGTGGATCAGTGGAATAGGTTAGGTACACAAGACACAGTAGTCAATGACTATAGTACTCTACTTTTTGATAAACCCAAAGACTCCAGCTTCTGGGATAAGAACTCACTACTTGACAAAAACTGCTGGGAAAACAGGAAAATAGTATGGCAGAAACTAGGCATAAACTAACATTTTACACTGTATACCAAGATAAGGTCAAAATGGGTACATGATTTAGACATAAAGAGTGACACCACATGCAAATTAAGAGAGCAAGGAATAGTTTACCTGTCAGATCTATGGAGAAGGGAAGAATTCGTGACCAAACAAGAGATAGAGAACATTATGAAATGCAAAATGGATGATTTTGATTACATTAAATTAAAAAGGTTTTGCACAAACAAAGCCAGTACAACCAAGATTAGAAGGGAAGCAGAAAGTTGGGAAGCAATTTTTATAGCCAGTGTCTCTGATAAAGACTTCATTTCTAAAATATATAGAGAACTGAGTCAAATGTGCAAGAATACAAATCATTCTTCAATTGATAAATGGTCAAAGGATATGAACAGGCAGTTTTCAGATGAAGAAATTAAAACTATCATTAGTCATATGAAAAAATGCTCTAAATCACTATTGATTAAAGAAATGCAAATTAAAACAACTGTGAGGTACCACATCACACCTATCAGATTGGCTAATGTGACAAAACTGGACAATGATAAATGTTGGAGAAGATGTGGGGAAATTGGGACGCTAATGCATTGTTGGTGGAGTTGTGAACTGATCCAGCCATTCTGGAGAGCAATTTGGAACTATGCCCAAAGGACAACCAAACTGTGCATACCCTTTGATGCAGCAATACCACTACTAGGGCTGTATCCCAAAGAGATCATAAAAAGGGAAAAGGACTCACAAGTACAAAAATATTTATAGCAGCTCTTTTTGTGATGGCAAAGAATTGGAAATTGAGAAGATGCCCATCCATTGGGGAATGGCTGAACAAGTTGTGGTATATGAGTGTAACAAAATACTATTGTTCTATAAGAAATGATGAGCAGGTGGACTTCAGAAAAAACCTGGAAAGACTTCCATGAACTGATGCACAGTGAAGTGAGCAGAACCAGGAGAACATTGTACACAGTAACAGCCACATTGTTCAATGATCAACTTTGATAGACTTAGCTCTTCTCAGCAATACAATGATCTAAGACAGTCCCAAAAGACTCATGATGAAAAATTCTATCCACATCCAGAGAAATACTATTTTTTTTCTCTCTGATTTTTTTCGTGTTTTTTTCCTATTTGTTCTGATTCTTCTTTCATAACCTGACTAATATGGAAATATGTTTTTAAAAAAGAACTCCCATTTGCAGCCAGTAGCATTATTTACAAGTCTTGGCTTATTCCGGACTTCGATTTGCTGATGAAATAGTTAAAGGAAGCTGGACTTAGAATGAATGGATTGGTTTTGATTCTTGACTCTGAGAGTCTGTGTGGTATAATGATAGGGTGGACCTGGAGTCAGAAAGAGCAGGTCTCAAATCTCACCTCAGATACTTAAAAGCTGTGTGACCTTGGAATCACTTCTCTGAGCCTCAGTTTCTTCCCTGGTAAAGTGAGGAGGTCAGACTTGATGACCTTTAAAGTTCCTTCCAGCTCTAAACCTATGACCCTTATTTTACAGATTTGGAAACTGAGTCTCAAGTCATATAACTAGTAAGTTTCAAAAGCAGGCTCCAAACTGAGGTTCCCCAGTTTCAGGTTCAGCCCTCTATCCACCATACTAAGCAGCTGGTAACGTCTGTAATACATGCCTCACAGGAGGCAATGCACATGAAGTACTTTGCGACCTTGGAAAGCCATACAAAATATTGGCTATGACTAAACAATGGCTCTATCCAACACAGTGAAGGGCTTCCTCCAGATCTTTTAGTGTTTTGTGGAGATCAGAATAACTCTTGGACCTTGTAGGAGTCAGTGAAGGGAAAGAGCTGGATTTGGAGTCTCTGAGAACCCGGGCTGAAATCTTTCCTTGGCTATTCACTGCCTTTGTATCCTTGGATAAGTCACTATCTCCGGAGGCCTCAGTGCCTCATTTGTAAAACCAGGGGACTGAACTTGATGGCCCCTTCCCTCTCTAGACCTTGAATTCTGTGATCTCCCAGTCTTGATATGTGTATAACTAGGAGCTCAAGCTTATTTGCATAAGGCTCTCCTCATTGGTGGAGACTGATAGCTCAGTACTCCATGCTGGCGTGAAGGATGGAGTTGGTGAGACTTTGGAAGAAGAAAGATCCTTATCCTTCTGGCTTTCAGGTTCAAGACAGAAGACAAGAGGTTTGAGGTCCTCTTTAGGAAGGGGTCCCTGAAGGGGGAGAAAGATTCTGGGAAGAAGCCAACACGTTTATAAGATAAGGGTCAAAGTAGTTCCATCCGAAAATAAATTTTCTTCACCCTCTTTCTATCATCTCCAGATACCCTCAAGCTATAACTCTATTTTATTTTAAATTAAATTTTATTTTCAATTCTTAATTCTCTTCCTTCCACCTCCTTCTCCCCTATTGAGAAAGATAGAAAAACAAAATCCTATATGTCTTAGAAGTGAGACATTTATCAGAGAAATTTGCTGCAAAGATTTTCCCCTATTTCTTGCTTCTCTTCTAATTTTAACTATTGGCTTTGTTTATGAAAAATCTCTTTAATTTTATGCAATCAAAGTATCTAGTTTATCTGCTATGAACTTCTCTACCTTTTGTTTGGTCATGAATTCTTCCCTTATTCATAGAGCTGATTGACACGTTCCATTAATTTACTTATGATGTAGCCCTTTATGTTTAAAGCACGTACTCATTTTTGAGCTTAATCCTTGGCATATGGTTTGAGATGTTGATTTGTGCCAAGTTTCTGCCAGACTGCTTTCCAGTTTTTCCAACAGTTTTTATAATTGAGTTCTTGAGCAATTATGACATTAATAGATAATATTATATAATATGATGTGTGATATATAATACTATAACAATGATGATAATTATTAGTACTATTGATGGAAACGTCTGGGTTCATATGATGACTACATCTTCAGTACCCCATCAGAAGGCTAGGTGGTGTCTTGGAGAAAGTGATGGGCCTGGAGTTAGGAAAATCTGAATTCAAATTGGACTTCGTACACTATCTGTATAATGCTGTGCAAGTCACTTACCCTCTGCCTGCCTCAGTTTTCTCAACTGTAAAATGGGCATAATAATAGCACCTCCCTTCCAAGGTTGCTGTGAGGATCAAATGAGATAATATTTGTAAGGTGCTTAGCACAGTGCCTGGCACATAGTAGGCACTGTCCCCCAGATCTACGCCAGTCACTTGCCTAGAGATCTGTAGCTTCAGGCTTCAAAGCCTGGAGTGGCCCTACTGGCTTCAATGGGTGCTGGCCTCAGCCTGGTCTTCCAGGGCACCTCAAGGTTGTCCTGGCCTTGTCCTGATTCCCTTGTTCTTTCTCCTACTGGTAGGTCTCAAGTGGCCTCAAATGGCCTTGGCTTCAGGATCCATCTTCTTACACTGACCTCTCTGGGGCAGAGGAGCTCAGGGACATTTTCTCCGTAGTTCTGTTTCATACATCATTCTTCTTCATTGCTAATAGGTTATATAGGCTTATTATATTATATTTATTATATTATATTACATATCTCATAATATAACTTATATTATACATATTATATAGGCTAATAGGTTATATATATAATAGGTTAATAATTATTTCCACTAATAATAGCTAGCATTTATATAGCGCCTACTGTGTGCCAGGTACAGCCAAGACCAGATCACTGGGCCCCTCCTTTGTAGACCTCGTGCCTCACTGACACCGAGCCATTACCAGCTACTCTTTGAGTCTGGCCGTCCAAACAGTTCTGAATCCATTAGACTGTATCATCATCAGATCTGTATCTCTGCATCTTCTCTATAAGAATAGCTTGAGATATTCTTACAAAAATTTTACTGAAAGCTAAGTAAACTATGTTCCTAATACCCTTCTCATTTGCTAGTTTAGTAATCCTGTCAGAAAAGCTGCTAGCTGGTACAGCATATAGTGTGTTGGGCCCAGAGTCAGGAAGATGGCTCTTCCTGAGTTCAGATCTGGCCTCAGACACTTACTAGCTGTATGACCCTGAGTAAGTCACTTAGCTCTGTTTGCCTCAGTTTCCTCATCTGCCAAGTGACTGAACAACTCTGCTAAGTACTTGGGGATACAGACAGAGGCAAAAAATAATCATTGACCTGGAGGAGCTCAAGATGAACTCATAACCTGGTACTTCTATTCAATTTCAGAAGCAATCATTTTATCCAACTGAATATAAATTTGCCAAACATTAAACATAAAGGAATAGCAGGATAGCCACCTCTCCTGGGGCCATTTTTATCTAAGCACCATCAAATGTAAAATGAGAAGGATGAAGAAAAAAATAACAGCTCCTTCATTTAGTGCTTAAGGATTGTGCATAATTTCACATGCCTCTGACTCATTTTATTTCTACCCAGAATTCCCTCTGGGAAGTCCCGCAAGAGCTTGCCTACAGCTTGTGCCTATGCTTTTGCAGAGGTAGGTAAGAGGGTCCCTAGCTCCCATTCCCATATAATCAATCGCACATAGTTCCAAGGTACCACTTAAGGTATAGGATTTAGGACAATCATCTTATGTGCTTGTTATCCCTCTTTGCTAATCGAGTTCTCTGCTGCTTTCTCACATGAGAAACCAACCTGCCCACTTGACACTGAGCAGCTCACCCCAGCCGCCATGGAAATGTGCTGACCTATTTTGTAATTGCCAGAGACTTGCAGACTCAGCTCGGAAGCAGATAACTTGAAGGTTCTGCGTCA
This sequence comes from Vombatus ursinus, assembly GCF_900497805.2. Lineage (NCBI taxonomy): Eukaryota > Metazoa > Chordata > Mammalia > Diprotodontia > Vombatidae > Vombatus > Vombatus ursinus. Next base: position 6,317,091 of record NW_020949971.1, read on the forward strand.
ATGTTCAGAGTTGGCACAGAGATAGAAAGTACAGTATTTGCTTGCTGAAGAGATAATTCTGTCTTACAAATTATGACCTTTGAAAGACAGGCCAAGTTCCTGAGTTGAACGTGTCATTTAGACAATGACATTTGCTCCCAAGTAACCTCTCTTTCCCATACAGCAGAGGACTGGCGTCCCTCTATTAGAAGAATGACCTAGGGACTTGAGCTCAAATGGAATTAATAGTTTCTCCAACAACCTGGGCTGGAAGCAGATTGATTGATATTTATATAAGGGGTTGAACAGGGTGGTGACCCCTTCTGAGGACTTTGCATCTTATCGATTGAGAAAAAAATAGATATCTCTGATGCTTGCAGGTTGGTCCCACCATTTGGGCTGGCCTATAAAAGGGGGGCAGTCACTGAGCCCTTTTGCCCTTTTTACCCTTTTCATTAAAGATTAGGAGAGGCTAGCTGAAATGCATTCATGTAGACTTCCCTTGACTCCCAGGAGTCACTAATGATTGTCTCGGAGAAACCCACATGGGATTTGCATATTGCCTTTAGTTGTGACATCTGAGGAGAGATTTCTAGAATCCAAGTTCTGGAATTCCACCTTCTAGGGACAGAAGGAAAGCTTCTAATCTGGAGAGTAGTGCCCACCTCTTGGAGAGGAAGGACAGTTCTACAGCCCAGCATTCTAGCAAGAAAGGTGGGCCTCCATGGGCAGTGCCCACCTTTTGGAGAACTTCATGGAGGGGATGACAACTGAAACAAGACTTCTGAGGAACAGAGATGAGAAAGGTATGCATTTCAGGGATGCAGGATGACTTTTATATCGGGTGTTGCATAGCAAGCAGTTTGCTGTGAATGGGGCTTAGGACAAGTGAAGGAGAGCTGAATGGAGGCAGCTTGGTATGTGATTGGGAATCAGAAAATCTGATTTCAAATTCTGACTCTGCCCTTTACTACTTGGGCGATCTTGGTCAAGTCGCGTAACCACTTTGGGTGACCTTCATTTCCTCCTGTTTCCTCCCTCCTCCCTCTTCCTCCACACTGGCTAAATAAAGCCTCTTCCTCACCCTCTTCTAGGGACTCACAGTTTCCACCAGATAAACTATGAGATCCCCTTTCTTCCAGGTAAATCCCCATCCATCATAATTAGAGAGTGCCAGTTTCACCTCCCTCATGTTATTAGAAAGCAAGCCACCTCCTAACAATATCACCTCCTGGTCCCCAAGCCCCTTCTGGGAATAGGTTGGCCAAACCATGGAAGAAGAAAGTTTTCCAATTGAGAGGGAACTGAGCTATTTCTCCAGGGTATATGGAGCCCTCTGAGGGAGCAAGGCCTTTGAGGCCATGGCAACGAGGTATCATCATCCAAATGTCTAAACTGACATAGCCCTGCCTTTACTGATCTTGTAATGACTCTAATCTGTTCATTTAGCATCTGGTGTCTTCGATGGGGGCTGACAAACCCCACAAACAACTGTGAGAAGTATTGGCAAAATTCTTCTACTGGTACTGACCTCAAAAGGAAAGGCCTTTGATTGTCCTCTTCTGGGCTCTCCAGACTCCAGGCCACTTGGCCAAACTCATGGTCACTGCCCAGGAATGGAAGAGATGATGATCTTCTCTGCTTTGTGCCCTAAGGCTCCTCACATACCAGCCATGCATGTTAGAGCTGAGCCCACTGGAGAGATTTGCCAGGACTTCTACGCCCTAGATTACATCCTGTTGCTGCTGAAGTCCTGTTGCCTGTGCGGCTCTTGTAGTAGATGGAGCCATTGGTGAACCAGGCAAAATGGAATTCCTCAGCAGCCAGGTCCTTAGAGCCAGGATGGGACCCACTAGGCCAGTGGAGGGCGACAAGTTTCCAGGGCATGGAATGGAGGCTTCAGTCTCTGGCAGAGTTGCTACCTCTTAGTGAAGGGCATTAACACTGGAGGAACCCAGTTAAGCATGATTTCTTTCTTTCTTTCTTTTTTTCATTAGTGGAAAAAGTTCTTTTTTTTTGGTATTTTTTATTTTAAACTTAAATACAAAATTAAAAAGAAGAAAAAAGAAAAAAGAAACATTGCCATGTATGCATTAAGCCGTAAGAGAGGATTCAGTACAAAACAACAAATTTCCATTTCAAGAAAACCTATATAATAAATACTACACATTGTTTTCCAAGCTGTCCGGCTTTTCTTTGTTTATTTGTCGGTTTTCTTTTCTTCTCTGCTGTGAATTTTCTACTTTACTTTTTCCCTCTCCCTCCCTCCACCATCCTAAAGAAGGCTACAATCAAGCATGGATATATACATATATATAGATATCTATAAACATATACATATATACACATATACACTCATACGTAAGACCATAATATGCTTATTTCCTCCTACCATCTGTATCTCTGAAGGTGGATAGCATCCTCCTTCATAAGTCCAAGTTTTTCCAAGTTTTTTTTTTAATCAACCAGCTCATCATTTCCTATACCACAGCAATATTCCAACCCCATCATATCCTGTCTGAGAGATTGTCAATGAGAGTGTTTTCCTAGTTTTCAGCATTCTTTCTATTCTTGGTTACAAATGCTTTGTTTATACAAGAAAGTCTTAATTTAAAATAATAGTACATAAATAAACTCAGATCTAAATAACTGAAGTAATGTTTATTGGTCACGGGTAGGTAAAGCCAATATAATTTTTAAAATGATAAATTTACCTAACTAATCTATTCAATGTTCTCTCAATTAAATTATTAAAAAATTATTTTACTGAGTTAGAAAAAATAATAACAGAGTTCATTTAGAAGAACAAAAGAGCAGGAATTTCAAAGAAGCCGGGGAAAAAAAGATGTAAAAGAAGTAGATTCAGCAGTATCAGACCTTAAACTATATCATAAAGTGAGAGTATTGTTGAAGTATAAAAAGGATAATTTTTATTACTCCTCCTTCTACTAGCTTCTTCTGTACCAATTTTTCCTTTTTTGCCTCATTTGTATGAGATAATTTCTCCTTTTTATCCCAGAGAGATCATACAAATGGGAAAAGGACCTACATGTACAAAAATATTTATAGTGGCTCTTTTTGTGGAGGCAAAGAATTGGAAATTGAAAGGATGCCCCTCAATTGGGGAATGGCTGAACAAGTTGTGGTATATGAATGTAATAGAATACTATCGTGCTATAAGAAATGATGAGCAAGTGGACTTCAGAAAAACCTGGAAAGACTCTGATGCTGAGTGAAATGAGCAGAACCAGAAGAACATTGTACACAGTAACAGCCACATTGTGTGATGACTAATATTGATAAACTTAACCCTTCTCAGCAATACAAGGATCTAAGACCTCTCCAAAGGCCTCATGAGGGCAAATGCTATCCACATCCAAAGAAAGAACTATGGAGTTTGAATGCAGATCGAAGCATACTATTTGCCATTTTTTTTCTTCTGTTGTATTTTGTTTCCTCTTTCTGGTGGTTCCACCTATTGGTGCTAATTCTTATCTACAACATCACTAATATGAAAATATGTTTAATAGGAATATATATGTATAGCCTTTATCAGATTGCACGCCATCCTGGGGAGAGAGATGGGGAGCGAGGGGGAGAAAAACTTAAAACTCAAAAACTCATGGACGTGATTGTTGATAATTCAAAATAAATTAATTAAAAATTTAAAAAAATCCTCCCAGCATATACAGCTCAGCCCAAGCCTTTCTTTCAAACTACTCAAATAAAAGTGGCAGTCATCAAAGAACTGATAATGTTTTCATGTGTAAGAAATATACAGTTTGACCATATTGAGTCCCATGGAATTGGTCCTTAATGTTTACTTTATATTTCTCCTGGACGTTATATGGCAATTTTTCCTTTAAGTTCTGCTGTTTTTGTCACAAATACTTGAAAATCTTTCAGTTCATTAAATGTCCATTTTTTTTTTTCCCATTCAGGATTGTATTTAACTTTGCTGGATAAGTTACCTTTGGTTATAACTTTAACTCTCTCTCTCTACAAACTATAGTGTTCCAAGATGTACTGTCCTTCAGTGCAACAGCTGCTAGGCCTTGTGTAATCCTTATTGTAGCTCCATGATACTTCAATTTTTTTTGTTGCTTCCAATATTTTCTCCTTATCCTGTGGACTTTGGAACTTGGCTATGATATTCCTTTAAGTTTTCCTCCTGGGAGCTCTTTGAGGTGGTGATTGGTGGAACTTTTCTATATCTGTTTTGTCGTCTTGTTCTAGAACTTCAGAGCAATTTTCCTTAATAATTTCTTATAATATTGTATCAAGATTCTATTTTTTAAATCATAATTTTCAGGAAGTCCAACTATTCTTATATTATTTCTCCTCAATCTTTTCTCCAGATCAGTTGTTTTTCTGATGAGATGTTTCACATTTTCTTCTTCTTTTTCATTCTTTTGATTTTGTTTTTATTATTTCTTTGTGTCTTAGAATGTCATTAGCTTCCCTTTGCCCAATTCTAGTTTTCAAGGAATTATTTTCTTCCACGAATTTTTGATTCTCTATTTCAAGTTGGTTGACTTTCTTTTCATAATTTTCTTGATTTTCTTGGATTGCCTTTTTCCCCTAATTTTTCCTCAGTCTCTCTTATTTGATGTTTAAAGTCCTTTTTAAGGTCTTTGAAGAAATCTTTTGGTGCTTGAGACCATTGGATGTTTCTTACTGAAAAAGAAGTAGCATTTTTAGTGCCAATATCTTCCTCCGATTATGAACCCAGATCTTCTCTATTCCCATAGTAGTTACCTATGTTTGGGTTCTTTTTCCTTTGCTTGCTGATTTTTATTTATTTATTTGTTTGTTTGCTTTTAGTAAGTATTAGTGTGACCAAGTTCCAGTCCCGAGGTGTGGGCAATAATACCCCAAGCCTCAGGTCCTTCTTATTGCTATTTTCCGAGGTCTGTCCCAGGGCTTAACCTTGGGCTCTCCTCTCTACTCCTAAGCCACTGTTAGAGCCCCCCATCATGCTATCCCGCAAATGCTCCCTCCACTGGCTGCAAACCATAGCTGTCCTCTCTTCCCTGGAACTAAAACCGGGGTCTCTGCTCTCCTGCAGGTACCCATAGTCACTAGGGTTCCCTCCCCTCTCCTCCTGCACTCACCAGGTGTGTGCTAGCTCCTTCTCCCCACAGCCACAGCCCAGGAGGAGTCTGATTAGCACAGCTGTGCTTGGCATCCTCAACAACGGAAGGTCCTTCAGTCTTCTATTCAGCCATCAGACCCTCACGCAGTCCATGAGATGAAAGTTCCTAAGGCTGAGGCTAGCTCTGTGCCCCAGCTGCCCCAGGGCTTGGTGTTTGTTGATTCTGCAGAGTTGGCCTAGAGGTGTTTGCTTTTCACTCGGGCTGCCCCTCTGCCCCTGGAGGTCAGGTCTTTTCCTGGGGTCTTTTTAGATTGTCTTAGGACAACTGCTTTACCCTGACTTTTTTTTTTTTTTTTTTTTTTGCTGCTTTACATTCCCTCTGAGGCAATGTTCTGTCTCTTTCTGTGGAGGAAATTTGGAGATCAGAGAGTTTTCTAACCTACTCCACTATCTTCCCAAAATATCCTCTCTCAGCAGGATTTCTTTTTTTTTTCTTTTTTAAAAATAGTATTTTTTAAAATTAATTCCTTTTTGGTTTTCAACATTCACTTCCACCAGATTTTGAGTTCTAAATTTTCTCCCCTTTCCTCTCCTCCCCTCTCCCCAAGATGGCATGCACTCTGATATATACGTTCATATTAAACATTTTCACATTAGCTATGTTGTAAAGAAGAAGTAGAATCAATGGGAGGAACCATGAGAAAGAAGAAACAAACAAACAAACAAACAAACAAAAGAGAGCAAATAGTAAGCTTCCATCTGCATTCAGACTCCGAAGTTCTTTCTCTGGATGTAGATAACATTTTCCATCATGAGTCTTTTGGAGTGTCTTAGATCCTTGTATTGCTGAGAAGGGCTAAATCTATCAAACCTAGTCTATCAACTAGGTTTGATTTGCATTACGAATATTTTTCTCTATCACTTTCTTAACCCTAGACAGTCAACAAAACTATACATCAAACCCTGATTTGTGGTTTGCTGATTTCTGAGGTATAGATGCTCACACTAAAAATTTAACAATAGTCTCTAGGTATGATCTGGCTCCAGGACCCCTGTAATTATAGCTGGGCAGATCAGGATACATAATGAAAACAGGCACCGAGTGTTTTCTTATCCTGCCCTGCCCTGCATCTAGGATTAACTTGGGTGGTTATTAGAAAATAGAAAACACTTCAAAGATGATGAGTTGGCCTAATGCCTCCCCTTTGCCCTTCTTAGCCTACACTCCGGCTGATTCAGTTTGCCTTTTTTTCAACTGCTGCCAACACTTGTTTCTTCCTACAGGGCACTGACCTCCTGCGATGGGCTGGAACTGATGGCAAGGATGAATATAAAAGCTGATGACTCTTGATTCTGCTGATGTCCTTCCATATAAGAAAGAGAAGCAAACCACCCATGAGATTAGACAGTCATCATCCTTCTGCTAGCAGATACAAAGTGCAATCTAAATAAACTCTTTAATTCTAAGTTTATCCAACCATTTATTCACATTCAAACACAGCCTCAGTGCCTCTTACCTGGACTATCTGGACAATAACTTCTTAGCTGGCCTCCCTGTGTGAGTCTCTTTCCCCCTTCTAATGCATCCTTTTGTCTTGAGTCTTCCCACCAACCCCCTTGACAAAGCTGCCAAATTGACATTCCTAAAGCACAAATTTATTGTTGTTCAGTTGTGCCCAACTCTTCATGACCTCATTTGGGATTTTCTTGGCAAAAATACTGAAGTGGTTTGCCATTTCCTTCTCCAGCTCATTTTATACATGAGGAAACTGAGGCAAACAGGGTTAAGTGACTTGCCCAGAGTCACACATCAAGTAAGGTTCTGAGGCTGGATTTGAACTCAAGAAGATGAGTCTTCCTGACTCCAGGCTTGGCACTCTGTCCACTCTGCTATGGTTCTGCTATTCCCCTATTTAAACCTCTTCTGTGGCTCCCTATTGACTCTGGGAGAAAATACATCTTCAGTCTTTCACTTAAAGCCCTCTACAGAGGTCAGTTAGGAATCATTAGACTAAAAAATATTCCAATCATCAGAAAATTAACAGTTTAGATCACAAAGTAGACAACCTTACTCAAATGAGGCTTTGATGGGGAAAGCACCCTGAAAAAAATGTAATATTATGGAACTAACAAAACCCATTAATTCAATGGAGTAGTAAGAAGAAATATAAGAACAGTCAAAAGATTGAAAAATAAAAGGGACAAATGAGATATTTACTACAAAAAAAATTGACCTGGAAAACAAGATGAGTAGAGATAATTTAAGAATCATTAAATGTGGATGCAGAGCCAAGATGGTGGAGAAAAGGCTGCAACTCACCTGAGCTCTTGCCCAAACCCTTCTGAACACCTTTAAATAATGCCATAAAATAATTCCTGGAGTGGCAGAAGCCACAAAAGGATGGAGAGAAATAATTTTCCAGTCAAAGACAACATGGAAGGTTGGCAGGAAAGGTCTGTTGTACAGGGGTTCTCAGCCCTACATAACTCCTTCCAGAAGTATATTCTTTTCTACGTTTCTCTTCTACGCTTGTGCCTCAAAGTCAGTGCCAGAACAGACCAGACTTCAACAAACCAGGAGCAGGGCTTGGGACCCAGTGAATCAGCAGCAGCTGCTTCTGCAGCTCTCAGCCCACAGACAGGAAGAGGGCTGAACAACTGGTCAAAAGGAGATTATAAGGGACTCTTCACAGCTGCAGTGGAGCAGGGGCCCTCATCACAGTTCAAGGGCAGAAAAAAATGTGATTGTGGTTACTCACAGACCAGAGAACAGGCCATGATAGTAAACACACCTCTTCTTAGTCATACCATATCAGGGTAAAATAAAAATTCAAAGAATCCACCGATCACCTCCTGAAAGAGATCCCAAAATGAAAACTCCCAAGAATATTATAGCCAAATTCCAAGGCTCTCAGGTCAAGGAGAGAATATTGAAAGCAACTAGAAAGAAACAATTCAAGTATCATGGAGCCACAGTCAGGACAACACAAGATTTAGCAGCTTTTCCATTAAAGGATGGGAGGGCTTGGAATATGATATTCCAGAGGGTAAAGGAACTTGGATTACAACAAAGAATCACCTGCCCAGCAAAACCTGAATATAATCCTTCGGGGGGAAAATACACATTCAATGAAATAGAGAATTTTCAAGCATCATTGATGAAAAGACCAGAGCTGAATAGAAAAATTTGACTTTCAATTATAAGACTCAATAGAAGCATAAAAAGGTAAACAGGAAAGGGAAATCATAAGGGTCTTCATTAGGTTAAACAGTTTACATTCCTACATGGGAAGGTGATAACTTGTAACTCATAAGGGCTTTCTCATTATTAGGGCAATTAGATGGAGTATATATAGGCAGAGGGCACAGGTGTGAATTGAATACAAAGCAATGACATCTAAAAAAATAAAATTAAGGGGTGAGAGAGGAATGCACTGGGAGAAAGGGAAAGGGAGATGTAGAATGGGGTAAATGATGTCACATAAAAGAGGTTTACATTTGCATTTACATTATTTCCATTTACAGTGGAGAGAAAGATGGGTGAGATGAAAGGGAGTGAGTGAACCTTACTCTCATTAGAATTGGCTCAAAGAGGGAATAATGGAAATCTATCTTACCCTACAGGAAAGTAGGAGGTAAAAGGGATAAGAGAAGGGGAGAGAATGATAGAAAGGAAAGCAGATTAGGGGAGGGGATAGTCAGAAACAAAACATCTTTGAGGATGGACTGGATGAAATAAGAGACAGACTAGAATAAATGGGGGCAGGGAAAATAGGATGGAGGGAAATACAGTTAACAATAGTTAATGTGAAAAAAAATTTTGAAGCTAGTTTCTCTGATAAGGGCCTCATTTCTCAAACATCTAAGTAACTGAGTCAAATCCATAAAAATAAGAGCCATTCCCCAATTGATAAATGATCAAAAGATATAAACAGTTTTCAGATGATCAAAGCTATCTATCGCCATATGAAAAAATGGTCCAACTCCCTATTGATTGGAGAAATTGAAATTAAAACAATTCTGAGCTACTACCTCATACCTATTAGATTGCCTAATAGGACAGCAAAGGTAAATGACAAATGTTGGAGAGATGTGGGGAAAATGAGACTTTAATGCACTGTTGCTGGAATTGTGAACTGATCCAACCATTTTGTAGAGCAATTTGGAACTATTCCCAAAGGGCTATAAAAGCCTGCATGCCCTTTGACCTAGCAATACCACCACTAGATCTGTATCCCAAAAGAGTTAAAAAAAGAAAAGGACCTATAAGTACAAAAAATATTTATAACAATTCTTTTCTTGTAGCAAGGAATTGGAAATTGAGGGGATGCCCATCAATTGGGGAATGGCTGAAGAAATTGTGGTATGTGATTGTGATGGAATACTTTTGTTGTATAAGAAATGATGAGCAGGATACTCTCAGTAAAACCTGGAAAGACATATGAGCTGATGCAAAGTAAAATGTACTGTATACAAAGTAACAGCAATATCGTAAGATGATCAACTATGATTGACAGTTATTCTCAGCAATACAATGATCCAAGACAACTCTGAAGGACTTAGGATGAAAAATGCTATGCATCCCCAGAGAAAGAACTGATGGAGTCTGACTACAGATTGAAGAATACTTTTTTTAAAACTTTCTTTATTTTTCTTGAGTTTTTTTGTCTGTTTTCTTTTACAACATGATTAATATGGAAATGTTTTGCATGATTACACATGTATAACCTAAAAAAAAAAAGAACACAAGTATTACCTATGTTCATCTTCTTCTATAGTTACTCTTTATATCCATTCTCAATTTCCTTTCTCATGTTAGTTTAAGTGTTTGGTCTTCAGGAAGCCTTATTAAATAACAGCGGGCTCTATTTTAACAATTATGGGGAAAGCTTTCCTTTGCCTGGCCAAATTATTTGAAAAGAACAAGTTATATTGTCTACAGTTAAGAGCATGTGGCCTTGAATCTGGGCTGATGGCCTGTGCATAACCCTCACACTCTTCCTCCTCTAGCTTCCTGTCATTCTTTTCCTTTAATTCCAAAGGATTGGAAACAAATAAGATCATGGTGTTAGGGCTGGAAGGGGCCAGGTTGGCCATCTAACATAACCCCCTCATTTTTTTTGGGGTGAGGCAATCGGGGTTAGGTAATTTGCCTAGGGTCACATGGCTAGTAAGTGTTTGAGGCTGAATTTGAACTCAGGTCCTCCTGTCTCCAAGTCCAGTACTTTGTCCACTGTGTCACCAAGCTACCCCAAATCCCATCATTTTACAGATGAGGAAAGTGAAGTCCAGGTAAGCTAAGTGATTTACCCAAGGTCATACAAGTATTAAGTGGCAGAGACAGGATTCGAACTCAGGTCCTCTGTTTCCAAATCCAGCACTCTTTTAGATACATATATAATAAGTACACACACAGATAGATGCACATACACACATATATAGAGATAGATATCTATAGATATTGAGAGAGAGAGAGAGAGAGAGATGTTAAGAACTTATTTTGTTCAAGGCTCTGCATTCAAAATGAGGATTCAGAGATTAAAAAAAAAAGACATAGTCTCTGCCCTCAGGGGGTTTACAAGCAGGTTAGATCTGATCTTATCTAAACACAAATATGTCTGCAAAGGAGGGTGTGATGAGAACAAAAGAAAGATCCAAAGCATTTTGGGAAAACGTAAGGGTGAGGGGAGGGAGAGAATATTAACAATTCATTTTGGTTTAAGTCAATTATTGTGATTCATCAAATACTTATTAAACAGTATTCTGTTTAGGGCACTGTCCTAGGTGCTGAGCATGCAAAAACAAAACAGTCCTTACCCTCAAGAAACTTAGATACTCCTGGAGTGTAAGTCATGCACACAGATGAGTAAATAAAAAGTATATACAAAGCCAATACAAAGTTATTTTTTAGAAGGGAGAGAGGCAAGGCAGTCACATAGAGGCAGGCCATCTGTGTAATCATGGAAGCAGGAGGTGGCACGTCCTATCCATGGAACACTTAGCAAGTCATCATGACTGAAAAAGAAGGTGAAGGGGTGAAATATGCTGCGAGTCTAGCAAGGTTGGTAGGAGCCCAAATTGGGCAGAGTTTTAAATGTCAGGAAAGTCTTTGAGTAGGTGATTCCTGAGCTGAACAGAGAAGGAATTGGCAGAAATTTGATGAGAGTGTGTTCCTGAGGTAACAGTCATCATAGCAAGGCTATGGAGCTGCAAAAAGCCTGGGAGCTGTGTTTCTTCCCAGCCTGGGAAGAGATGAGACTAAGAAGAGATAAGACTGGAGGGTGGGCTGCTTTTCTCCCTGCAGCTACTTGGAATTTTGAGAAAATCTCAATAGAGATCAGTTTTTAAAAGATGCCATTTTGGGAGGAGGAGATGAGAAGAGGGAGGTGGAGGGGTCTTTCTCCCAACACATGGAGCAGCAACACCACAGCAATGACTGGTAGTAGCAATATCAGCAGTTCCCTTCATCTAAAAAAAGCTTCTAAGTGAGATCCTGAAAGGTGAAAGGTAGAGAGGCAAAAGTGGGGCCCAAGACTGGACTTTTGTGTTGTAGACGTTCAGATGGCTGGAACACTGAGAGAAACAACAGACAGGAAGAGCTGACAGCGCTAACCCCAGTTAGTTCAGATGTATGGGACAGGAAGCACTCCTAACCATGTCTTTTTATTCCATTAAAGACTGCATCTGACTGATCTGATATCATTTCCCATGAACGTCTATGGCTAAATCAACATCTGTAGTTGACATTGTTCTTGCTTTTCCTTTTGTCTCATTAATAGTGGCATGAGGGCATCGGAGCACTCTGGAGAGAGACTTCTGGCACAGGGGCTGGGATCCCACCTGCTGAGCCCATTGTTAGAGTTTTTGTTCCCTAACTGGGGACATCATCCCAAACCACTTGTGTTTCATAACTACACTGCCAAGGGCAGAATTACTGTGACCTTGGGGTCTTTGAAAAATCTGCCTCAGAGGCAGAACCAAGGTGGTAGAGAGGCAGGAGAAAGTAGAGCCAAACTCCTCCTGACAAATTTCCTCCAAAAGATCTAGAAAACATACTAGGCTGAGCATTGATCAGGAAATCCAAGGAAAAAAATGATGATGAGTCATGTTTCCATCCCAGGTCAACACAGAAATACAGACAAAGAGGTCTGTAGACACTTAGGGTACACAGGAACTGAAAGAAGACAGGCTCAGTACCAGGGCAAGAAGAGGTCCCAGACCCACTCAGGAAGACCCCGACCTTACACAGGATGTGTAAACATCTGCCAACTGGAAGCTCTGTCCTTCACTGTGTCCCACTTTGTGTCACAGATCTGGTGCAGACTAAGGAGGAGTTCCAGGGATGGGGAGCTCTCGGGGTGAGATTCCAGGGTGAGGAGCCCTCTAGTTCCTGGGTTGGGCACTATCATGGGCTGTGAACTGAGATAGGAACAAGTTGAGAAGAAAACAGTAGCTGTGTAGCTCTAACTCCAAGAGCAGAGCAGGGTCTCAGTTCCAGCCTCCATCCCAGTCTGAAGCCTGTAGCAACATAACCAGGGCATGAATGCCAGATCAAAGAGGAGCCTGCAGTTCCATCACTCTGAAACATCAGAACTTTCCACCTGACTAATAATGTCTAAGCCCAGCAACAGTCTACTGGAACTTCTGACCAGGGCAAGCTGACAGAAATGTTGCACACACCCAAATCCAGATTTGGAACTTGCAGAGGTCAGACCAGGATGAAAGTGATCTATATCACTACATATGTAGTGGCCTACATCAGACCACACCGGGAGCACTGAAAGCTTGTAGGTCAATAAACAAATCAAGAAGCATTTATTAAGCATCTACTATGTGCCAGGAACTGTACTAAACAGAGTGAATACAAATACAAGTGGGAAGAAAGACAGTCCTTGCCCTTAAGAAGTTTATAATCTAATGTAGAAGACAACACATAAAAGGAACCTGGAAATCTGGAAATGGGGTTTTGGGGTGGGAGATGAAGCACTGAGCATGGGGGCAAAGAGAAAGTCTGGGAGAAGAGTCAGGAATAAGGTTAGAAAGAAACAAAGACATGATGTCCTCCTTAAAATAAAGATTCTTGGAGGAACCAATCAAGGAGAGGAAGAGGACACAGGGTAGTGGGTACTTCCATTTTGTGAAATCCAGGTCTGGAATGAACTTGCAAGGATGGAGAAGTTTCTGGAGAAGGAATGAAGGACATTCTGGAAAGGAATGAAAGCATGGATGGCCTGGGCCTCTTCCTTAAAATGGAAGTTATGAGAAGAACCAGATAATCAGATGAAGTGGCTATAGGGGCGAAGATTACTTCTATTGTATAAAGTCCAGGGCTGGAGTAAATTTCCAGGATAGAGAGGTCCCCAGCCTGAGCTGTTTCTGAGGTTCTGGAACAAAACACTGATTACCCCCAAGAAAGCAGCAGAAGGACTCAAGAAGACAAAAAGCTAGCTCAGACATTCTTCCCAGAGAGCCCAGCTCTAACATCAAGTGTGAAGTCAGGAAGCAGGCTTGAAGAATAAGTTAAAAAAAAAAAAAGGAATCTCAGCATAAAAAACTATTATGGTGATGGGAGTGTTCAGGACACAAACATGGAAAAGGAGACTAACTCTACAAGCAAAGCCTCAAAGGAAAACACAGCTGGGTCACAAGTCCAACCGGAATTTCTGGAAAAGATGAAAATCAGATTTTTTTAAAAAGCTAAAATGTATTTTAAAAACCAAATGAGAGCACTAGGGGGAAAATGTAAATAAATGAGATTTGTGGAAGAGATAATTTGGAAAGAGAATTAGCCTGGAGCAAGAGGGACAAAACTTTACCCAAGAAATAAAAACCTTAAAATTAGAATTGACTAAATGGTAGCTAATGACACCATGAGACAAGAAATTTTATTTTTTCTTTAAAATAAAGCAAAAGGACTAAAAAGTAGAAGAAAATATAAGATATCTCCTAGTAAAAACAATTGATCAAGAACACAAATTAAGGAGAGATAAACAGAAAAAGGCAAGTAGAAGAGATCAAGGAGAGATAATTTAAGAATCATTGGATTACTTGAGAGTCATGACCAACAGAAGAGCCCAGATAAAATATTTCAAAAAATCATAAAACAACTCAGATCTCTTAGAACCAATGAGCCAAGTAGAAATGGAAAGAATCTAACAGATACCTCCTGAAGGAAATCTCAAAATGAAAACTCCCAGGAATATTATAGTGAAAATCCAGAGCTTCTAATTAAAAAAAAAATACCACAAGTATCCAGAAAGAAAGAATTCAAATACCAAGGAGTCATAGTCAGGATCAAACACAACTTAAGAGCACCATTTTAAAGAAGGGGAGAAGAATACAATATTCTAGAAGGCAAAGGACCTAGGCTTACAACCAAGAATAATTTACCCAACAAAACTGAATATAATCCTGAAGGGGGGAAAATGAACCTTTAATGAAGTAGTGGACTTCCATGTATTTCTTATGAAAAACAAAAGTAGATCTACACATATACTTAGAAATACAAACACAGGAATCAAGAGAAATATAAAAAAAATAAACAGAAACAAGGAATCATAAGAGGCTCAACAAGGATAAACAGTTTACATTCTAATACAAAGAGACGATACATGTATCCTTGCAATACTATCATCATCAGGAGTTATCATTACAAGTCTAATTAGCCAGAAGGACTTGGAGTGGTTTTGTTATTTTTTGATGACTTCAGAAGAAGCATGGAAAGAGAGGGGAAGCGGAATATATTGGGGGGGAGGGAATGGAAGAGGGAGAATGAGAAAGATCTCAAATTATTAGGATGTTCACGTAGAAGTCTAAACAAACAACAAATGAGTGGGAGAAGCAGGTGACGTTTGTATCTCTCATTTGAACTGATCAAAGGAGGGAAGAATACACATATAGACACAGTTGGGTATAGAAGTACATTTCACTCAACAAGGAAAGGAGGGAAAAGGGAGAAGTGAAAAGAAAGAATTAGAGAGAAGGCAGACAAGGAAGAGATAAGTCTTGAGAAAATAAATAAAAAAGGGTGGATTTTGAAAAGTGAATTAAAAGAAAAGAAGGAATAAGAAGCCCTGGGTGAAGGAAACAAGCGGGGCAGAGGAACAAAAGCAGAGTAAACCTAACTGAGCAATGAAGGTGAAGTCACTCTTTGTCTCACTGTCTTCTTTACAAAGAGGGGATGGGAAACAAAAAGAAGGGAAAAGACAAGAGAATAGGATGAAGGAAAATACACAATTATCACCTGCCAACCAATTCCCATCCACAAAACAGGAAAGCCAATCTAGCTGAAGCAGCAAGGCATCCTGAAGGAGAGGCAGGACGTCCTGGGTGAATCTAACCACCACCCACCTCGACCCTCTTCCCTCTTCCCTCAGATCCTAATGGAGACAGCCCAGGCCCCAGAACCCAAGAGCCTTGGGAATCCAGTGCTTCCAGACCAATGACCTCAGCTACCATCCTGGGAAGATGCAGCCTGGCTACTGCTCCCGAAGACCCAGGGAAGAACATTCTTGTCATTCAAGTCCTTGGCTCCGTCCTATGGTTAAACATCAGAAACGGATAAGATTTTATCAGTGGGAATTACACCAAAGCAGAGGCATAACTATCTGCTTTACTGCTGCATACTAAGGACCATGGGACCTTTGCATGTGACTTGCAGGTGAAACCTTCCGTGTGTTGTCTCCTCTACTGGAATGTGAGCTTTACAAGAGGGTGTGGTGATTATGGTGCTCTTGGGGCATCTTCCAAGTGTGAATGACCACGACTTCATGAGGCTGGGCCTTTTGATGATCTTAGGTGACTAGGAAGTCAACATCAATATGGGCACCAGGAAGCTACATCATTCATTAGCCCCTTGGGCCAAGAAAGTCCAAGAAAGCAAGCTTACTTGCCTTTTAGGGAAAGAGCCAGCCTAACCTACATGGTAGTGATGGGGGAGAGCTTGGTAGATATTGATCCTATCACACTATGTTTCTCTGAATCCCTTGAATTCATCATTTATATCATCACATTCATACACCACAGTTTGTCCAGCAAGATTCACTTCAATTGAAAAACTTAGGTGCCTACTATGATGGAAAAAATGGCAGAATCCTTGCCCTCAGGCAGTTTATAGTGTACTAAGGGAGATCCAACATGTTCAGAATTGTGTCCCATTCCCCAGCTGATGGGCACCCACTTCATTTCTAGTTTTTTGCTACCACACAATGTGGGTATAGCATCGGTCTTTCTAGTAGGGAAAGCTGGGGTCATATCCTCACCCAGGGCCTTCCTAACAAAATGACCCTGGGCAAGTTCCCTCAATCCCTTCTTGTCCCCAGTGTAGTCACTTGGGCACTGACTCCAGACCCAGAGGAGCCGACTTCGCGTCCTGCCTCTGATAACATTGCAGAAGTCACCTAGCCAACTTAGGATCTTGGTTTCCTCATCTGAAAAATGAGGGAGTTGGACTCACTAGTCTTTGTTAGAGCTTTGCTAGAGTTATGATCCTCTGAATGTTTTTGTAATTTATGGGACTTCTGTTTCTGACTTTGACCTCCTTGAGGTATTACAACCAGCCGCCCAGCAATCAGAATGGATAAGTTACCTTTCTTTTAAAAATGTTTTTAATTCATTTTGAACTTAAATACAAAAAGACAAAAAAGGGAACATTTCCATGCACACAGCGCAACATAGAAAGGGCTCAATATAAAACCACGAGTTTCCATTTTGTACTGTTTACTTTTTTAAAAAAAACTAGGTAGTAAATAATACACATTGTTTTCAAAGCTACCCTCTTTTTCTGTGCATCCTTCTAAGTTTTCTTTTGTGCTCTGCTGTGCCACTTTTCATTTTTACTCCCTCCTTCCCCATTCCACCCTAGAGAAGGCCACAGTTAAACGCAGATATGTATGTGTGTGTGTGTGTGTGTGTATAAAACTACACTATACATACTTCTATTTATCAGTTCTTTCTCTGGAAGTGGATAGCATCTTCCTTCATGGTGCTTTATAGTTGCAGATACTCAAGATGAATAAGTCATTCAAAGTTGTTCTTAGGACAGTATTTCTGTTACTATGTACAGCTATGTTCTCTTGGTTCTGCTCATTTCACTTTTCATTCTTTCATGCAAGTCTTTTTCTAAAATCAACCAGCTTATCATTTCTTATAGCACAGTAGTATCCCAGATTAATTCCTTTTCTTGCATTATTCCAAATTGGGATCCAATTCATAGCTCCAGCAACAATGTGTGAGTGTGCTTCTTTGCCTAGTAGTACCTACTCCTGGATTCCCTGCTGTCTCTCACTCCCCATATCTAATCTGTTGTCAAGACCTATTGATTTTTACATTTTACATTTGCAACATTCCCCCAAACTCCCCCTCCTGTTCTCTGACATTACCTTTACTCTAGTGCAGGCCCTCATGTCCCCCATCCCCGTCCCCATCCTCATCCCCACCCTCTAATCAATAAACTCAGCGGTTCCTTTCCCAGCTGCCTGCAGGATGCAATACAATATGCTCTGTTTGCCATTCAAAGCTCTTCATAACCTGGCCCCCTCCTACCTTACAATCTTCTTTTGCCTTACCCCCCCAACATGTATTCTTTGATCTAGTGACATCGGCTTCCTAACTGTTCCACAAATAAGACCCTCCATCTCGAATCTGGGCTTACTCTCTGGCTTTCCCCCATGCCTGGAACGCTCTTCCTCCTCTGCTCCAGACACTGACTTTTCTGGCTTCCTTGAAGTCCCAACCAAAATCCTACCTTTGACAGGAGGCCTGCCCCAACCTCTCTTAATTCCAGCGCCTTTCTTTGGTTAATTATTTCCTATTCTGTATCTAGTTTGCTTTGTATATATTGATTTGCCCATTGCCTCCCCCATTAAATTGTAAGCCCCTTGAGAACAGGGGCTGCCTTTTGTCTCTTCTTCTATCCCCATCGCTTAGCACACTGCCTGGCACATAGTAGGCACTTAATAAATGTAGATTCATTGACCTGGCAAACTTTGCAAAGCATTTCCAATAGAAATTAGGTTGTTTGGCCAGGAGATGGCACTCCTATACAACAATTCTGAAGGGGACAATCCAGTTTGAGACAGCAGAGGGCTCTAGATAAAACTGTGAAATCAGTGTTGGCTTCCAGAATCCACATAATAAACACACAGAACAGGATCGAGGACCAGAAAGGACCCCAGAAACCGTTGAGTCCTACCCCCTCATTTTAAGAGGGCAACAGTGAGGCCCAGATGAAGAAAGGGCGGTCAGTGTCAGGGTAGCTTGGGTGGTCTGGGCTCCAGGCTCTTTGCCCTCTGCCCGCCGCTCTCAGCTTTTGCCCTTAGGTCATAACTCTAGAGATTGAAAGGATCAGTCCAACCTTCTCTTTTTACAGATGAGGAAACTGAGTCCCAGGGAGGCTAGATGTCAGAGGCAGGCTGTGAGCCGCTCCTCTGATTCCAGTCAGCGTTCTTTCCCTGTCTCGGCATCTTTCCCAGGCCACTCCCTCTAGCTGTGTTGAGATGGCTTAAAACAAAGGAATGAATTGCTAAAACAGAGACTTCTGTTTCTGGTAACACAGATTCACAGACACATAAACACTCTGTCCGGGGAAGTCAGTCAATAAATAGTCAATAAACATTTATGAAGCACCTACTACGTTCCAGGCACTGTGCCAAAAGTGCTGGGGATACACAAAGAGGCAAAACTCATTCTCTGCCCTCCCAGAACTTAAGAGTCTAATAGAGGGAACAACATGCAAAGAAACATACCCAAAGCAAGCTACATACGGGAGAAGTAGAAGACAATTAGCTGAAGGAAAGCACTGGAATTAAGAGGGATTGGGGAAGGCTTCCTGTAGAAGGTGAGGTTTTCTCTGGGACATAAAGGAAGTCAGAGAAGCCAGGAGGCAGATGAGGAGGGAGAATAGTCTAGGCATGGCAGACAGCCAGAGAAAACACCTGGAACTGAGAGATGGAGAACAGCCAGGGAGTGAGTGTCATGGATGGAAGAGGACATGTTGGGGAGCAAGGTGTAAGAAGTCTGGAAAGGTAGGAGGGGGGCTGGTTATGTGGGACTTTGAATGCCAGAGAATTTTGTATTGGATCTTGGAAGCAATAGGGAGCCAAGGGAATTTATTGAGCTGGGAGATGACACGGTCAGACCTGCATTTTAGGAAAATCACTTTGGTGGTTGAATGGACTGGGGTGGGGAGAGGCTTGAGGCAGGTAGACCCATTGGGAACTAGGGTAACAGTCCAGGCATGAGGTGATGAGGGTACCTGGGCCTGTACCAGGGTAGGGGCATTGGTGTCAGGAAATCAAAAGACTTGCTTCCCGAGATCATATATTCAGTCAATAAGCATTAAGTACCTATCATGTGCCAGGCACTGTGCTAAGTTCAGGGGATACAAAGAGAGATAAAAGACAGTCCCAGACTTCAAAGAGCTCGCTATCTAATGGAGGAGACAACATGCAAATGACTATGTACAAACAAGATATCTGCAGGTTAAGTGGAAGGTATTCTCAGAGGTTTGGGAGGAGAGGATTGGCTGGGGTACAGAGGGCATTGGCTTCTTGCAGAAGCGGGTATTAGCATAGCTGATTAGTTGCAGGTGCAGGCCAAGAGCCCCGGCCTCCTGACTCCTGGGCAGTGATTTTTTCCTTCAGTGCAGGAGACATTTTGGGAGGTGTCCCTACCTGCTCTCACATCACACCTTCCTCCACTCTGAAAACTGGTCTTACCTCTGACCACATGTCAGAGAGGAATTTGCTTCTAGGTCAGCCCTGGAGATTTGGAAGCAGACTGAGGATGGGCTCATGCGTCTGTCTCCAGTGGTCTTCTGGTTCTGGGAGGTGGTCAACATTTATGAACCCCTTCGGGTAACTTCTTCCTGTCTCTAGTCATGGGATCATGGGAGAAGGAACTGTGGAGGGACCTCAGACGCCAGGCTAGTCCCTCCCTCTGATTTTACAGATAGAGAAACAGACCAAGAGAAGGTAAGTTGCTTACTCGAGGTCACTCAGGTTAAAAGTACTTGTTCTGAGCTTTGAACCTTTTTTTTGGAGTCTTCTGGCTCCAAATTTAGAGTAGCTTTGATCAGGCATGCATGGAAAGTAGGAAAAGAAGGTCAAAGATCAACAGCATTTTTTGATCAGGGGGATGATGGGATATTCCCTTCCACAGCAGAGAAAACTCATATCCAGAAAGTGCTGAAGCCAGCTGAACCACGCCACAAAAACAAATTGTTAACTTTTTCAGTGTGAGCGTTTACACCTTGGTAATCAACCAACACTACAGATTTATTTGTTTGATTTATTATATTGTTGGTCATGGAAATGATGTTAATAACACAGATTAAATTTAAAGGTGTACCATTCTCACATTCCTTCTCCCCCCTGCCCAGTTGATGGTTAAACATTTTCCAGCGTACCCCTGTCTATGTCCACCAACAATGTCATAGTATTGGTCATCCCAGACTGGAACTACTAGGAGAAAAAGGAAAGATTCTGAAGGCTTGCATCTCAACTCAATTCAATTCAATTAAGCCAATATTCACTAAACACATACAACGAGTCGGGTACCGCTAGAATGAATCACAGGATTTGAGGAGTGATTTCATTAACCATTTGGTCCAACCTATACAATAAGGAGCTGTAACATACCTGACAACTGGTCCTCCAGCCACTGCTTGGAGAGCTCCCTTAAGGGAGAAGTCACTGCTTCTCGAGGCAGCCCATGGCACTTTGGGATAACTGTAATTGTTGGGAAGGTTTTCTTGACATCAAGCCCAAACTGGCTCCTTGACAACTTCCAAGCATTGCTCCTGGTTCTGCCTGTTGGGACCGAACAGAACAAGCCTAACTCTCCTCCATGTGACAATCCTTCAGGTATTTTCAGATAGTTCTGCTATAGATATATATGTATGTATGTATATGTGTATATGTATATGTATATGTATATGTATATGTATATGTGTATGTGTATGTGTATGTGTATATGTGCATGAGTATGTGTATATCTACATGTATATATGTCTATGCCTATGTACATGTACAGGTGTATGTATATGTATATATGTGTATATGCACATGTGCACATGTATATGTGCATATCTATATGTACATGTGTATATGTACATGTACATATATGTATGTTTATGTGTATATGTACATGTGTATGTATATATGTATGTGTATGTGTATGTGTATATGTGTATGTGTATGTGTATGTGTATGTGTATGTGTATATGTATGTGTATGTGTATATGTATATGTATATGTATATGTATATGTATATGTATATGTATA
>NW_020949971.1:6338457-6385240 GCF_900497805.2 Vombatus ursinus
GTATATGTATATGTATATGTATATGTATATGTATATGTATATGTATACATATGTATACTGAGGCTCCTCTTCTCCGGGCCAAATGTGCTCCTTTCCTTCCACTGATCCCCAGATGTCATGAACCCCAGGCCATGCTGGTAGCCTTCTCTGGACACGTCAGGTTCTTAGTGTTCTCCTTACACTGTAGCACGTGTTAACCGGACCGAACTGGTCCCTAACCTGAGGAGGGCTCGAGCTAAACAGAGCAGGCTAGAGAAAGGAGAGTCAGGAATCAAAAAGAAGTCTAATTTCAAAGTGAAGGAAATAGCCTGCAAGCAAGGAGGGAGATTAGACACAGAAACTGGGGCCCTGCCCCTAGTGGGGGGAACCCACTTTAATGTGGGGAGGTCTCAGTATTTAAGTGCAGTGAGCTGTAGCACTGAAAATGAGGGGCAACAGCAATGATGTGACAAGTTTGATTCATGGTAGGGCTTCACGAGCAGAACATGAACACAGCAGGTGCTTGTCCGAGCTCAGAGAACATCTGGTTCTGGTCGAAGTGATACAATAATTATATGAAACAATTCTGGGATTTTGCTGCAGTTGACGTCTTCCAGAGGGTGAGTGCAAAGGATTGTTGTTATGCCAAACTCAGGGCACAGCTTGCTTGCTGGGCCTTAGCTCTGGAAAATAGGATGGCTCCTAATATCTTGACATTTTCCCCTTTTGGCCAAAGGGAGGGAGTCTGAATGAACCCCTCCCCTTCTGGCCAATAAAGGAGAGGCAGGTATAAGCCCAGAGGCCAGTTAGGCCAGGATGAGATGTTGGGCAGAGGATTAGTTCCTTGAAGGGACCTACTGAGAAGAATGTCCCAGGTATCATTGCTAGCCATTATTTGTTTGCAAACAGAAAAGAGAAGGGGGCCAAGGATGTAGAGGGAGAAAATACCAACATACCCTTGAATCTGGGCCTTGGTGCTTGGGTATACAACAAAAAGAAGAAGAGAAAAAACTAGGACTGTGTACTTAGCCCTTGTCCAGAATCTTGGATGTCAGCTGCTTCGGGGTCTGCGCTTCTTAAACTATGGGTCATGACCCCATATGGGGCCATGTAACTGAATGTGGGGGTTGTGAAAAATTTGGCAACTAAAAGGTTTCTGAATGTGCGATGACAAAAATTAATTATAAATCAAATGTATAATGAATCTGAGGTATTTCTGGAAGTGCTTACACCACGTTGCATCGAGCAACTTCACTGTAGCCTTGGTTCTGAACACACAATGTGCACACTTTGCACTACACATGCTGTCATGCCATGCAATGCCAACGAACACTGTTAGAAACACCTTGGCTCAGATTCAAGACTATTGTGTTATAAATTGCAGTGTTTTTACTGCACATACAAAATTGTTAAATACATTTTGGCATGGCATTAGGACAGAATTTCCAACAATTTCTGAAATGGTCCTAAACATACTTCTGCCATTTTGTACTACATATTTATGTGAAGTAGTGTTCTCAGCATTAATTATAAAATTAAAATGTTGATCAACTCTGAAAAAAATTGAAGATACTCTGTGTTCTACAGTATCAAATATTCTACCAAGATTTAATTCTTTATGTAAAAATAAAAAAGAACATCCATCTCATTAATTACAATGGTGTCTCAAATTTCAAAATATAAGAGAATCTAGATAATAGATAACATAATAGACAATAATAACATAAACAATAAACTTCAGATGACATCAATTGCATTTCCAAATTATCACATGTAAAAATAATTGATTTTATTACCTTTGACATTTTAAATCCACTTTAGAGTTATCAGGTGTGGAACAATTACATTCAATTAAATAAATAATAATAATAATGTAGCACTTACCATATGCCAGTCATTGTGTTAAGCACTTTATAATCATTATGTTATTTTGATCTTCACAATAATCCTTGGAGATGGGTACCATTATTATCTTTCTCTTCACAGATCAGGAAACTGGGGCAAAAAGAGATAAGGTAACTTGCTTAAGATTACAGACCTAATAAATTTCTGCCATCAGAACAATTCAAGTTTCCCTACATTTTTCCAGCATTTTTTTCAACACCTATATTTGGAAATCTGATATGGGATGAATGAGGTTAAAAGAATAAGAGGGAGAGGGTCTCTGACCAAGAAAGGGTTAACAAGAGGTGGCTATAAGGTGCAAACTTTTTACCTAGTTTTTTTCTTTCTTCACTTTGGAATTACTTCCAAATTAGTTGCCTTCCTTCGTTGTCCTAGAACAAAGAGGCTATTAATCCTGCCATTTACTTTTGAAGCTTTTATAAGATCTAATCCTTATTTTTCCTTAAAAAATTCTACAGAGTAGTACCCCAAAACTTACTAAGATATTTCAGAGGGAGTGATTTTTGGGAATTATCCAAAGTCTCAGGAGTTCTCCCCTGAAGTCTTAAAAATTATAAATCTGCAAACCTCCAAAATATGTTAAGATTTTTTTTTAGCAATTCTACAAATTTTGATTATTTGAATTTTTTTGGTAATTATAGCATAACCAAGGCTGAAATGACAGGGAAAAAATTCCTTGCAGGTTTTTTTTCCCTTATAACCTAATTTTGGGAGTTAGTCCTGCTTACTGGGACAATTGCTTCATGTATGAAAATTCCTCACTCTTTCCCGGTACTCTAAACTCTTTGGCTATAACCCTTAGAAGTTTTTCTGGCTGGACACATTTTAAATCTATTAAGGTAACAGAATCTAGCTCACAACACAAACATGACACAGACATTTTACATTTTACAGATGTAGACAAAATGATGAGACAGATACAAACAGACACAGATACTTTTAACAAAGTGTGCATTACAATTCTGGTTTTACAGAGGCATGCAGTTACCAAGGCATGCAGTTTAAAAATATCAGAGGCACACAGCTGCAATTTTACAGAGGTAAAATTTAAATTTGAAAATAGCAGAGACATGCACACAGGCCAGTGACAGAAGTGTGAAGTTTAAGAAAGGATATCCTTACCAGAGTGATACAAGATGAACTTGGTCACTGGAGGAGCCCTGGAGTTTTCCATGCAAAGAATAGTGAGCTCAATCAAGGTGGGATGTCAGAGGATTGGAGCAGGGACAATGGCAGAGAACTCACAAGATGAAGGGGTGGGGTCAGACTCCAGAGAAATAAATCTTTGGTGGTGCCTGATCCATTCCTGCTGATAGTGGGACCTGATACCAATGCCTGAGTCTGTGTCCAACCCCACTTCTGACACCAATTAATGTCAACCAGACTGAAGCTGCCTCTAACCTGCGGATGACTGGAGCTGAACAGAGAAGGCTAGAGACAGGAGAGTCAGGAACAAAACAGAAGTTTAATTTCAAAGTGAGGGAAATAGCTTGCAAGCAAGGAGGAATCTGGACGCATGTGCTGGGGCCCATGTCAGGGTATGGTGGCTCATGTGGCCTTAGGCACTCACCAAGTCTCAGATGCCCAGACCACATGACTGAGGCTTTTTATGCCTCCTAGATGTCTAGGAAGTTTCATCAGGGAAACTGAGGCCAGTCAAGCCCTGGGTACAACTTTGTTTTCTTTTAGGTGAAGCATCTCCAGGTTGTGAGTGAGAGAAAAGTTGCACCAGGGAATATATATTGCTGATCTTATCATACTATTTCACCAAAACTGCTCCCTTAAAAGTTATCAGTGATTTCTTAATTGCCAAATGAAATGATCTTTTCTCCATCCTCATCCTTCTTGATCTTTCTTTGGAGTCTTGGACACTATTGATCACCCTTTCCTTAATACTCTCGTCTCTAGGTTTTCATGACACCACTCTCTCCTTGTTCTCTTCTCACCTGTCTGACCCCTTCTTCTTAGTCTCTTGTGATGTAATTTCATTCAGGATATGCCTGCTAATATTGGATGTCCCATAGAGCTCTGTCCTGGGTCCTCTTCTCTTCTCCCTCCATACTATTTCACTTGGGGATCTTATCAGCTTTTATAGATTCAATTACCATCTCTATGCTGATGATTCTCAAATATAGTTATCCAACCCTCACTTCTCTACTGACCTCCATACTGGCATCTCCAACTGCCTGTTGGACATCTTGAACTGGATGTCCCATAGACATCTTAAACTGGATTCATTATTGTTTCCTCAAAAATCTCTCCTCTTCCTACTTTCCTATTATTACTCCTATTTACTGTTATTATTCCTATCAGTAGCCAGTCATTCAGACTTTTGTCTTGCCACTGGACTTTAATGACTCTGGAAGAGAGCATGAGGCTGATGACTCTGTGCAGCTCTGCCTCACTTAAATTCAATTCATGATGTGATGTCATTGGTCCTCTTCAAAACAAAGGATGAACAACAATAACATGACCCCTAAAACATTGGGATTCCGAAGCAAAACTTGTCTCTTTCCCCCATTAGGATGGAAGCATATGCTTATTGCTTAATCCATTTCAGATGTACCGTCTTTTCTAGGTTTCTCTTGTTTCCAATGCTTCTGTCTCAAATACTCTACTCAGATTTAGTCTTTTCATCAGGAATGTTTGAAAGTCCTCTATTTTATTTAAAGTTAATTTTTCCCCTGTAGAATTATCCTCAGTTACCTAGGCTTGCAACCTAGGTTGTTTTGCTCTTTCCTCTCTCCCATCCCTCTCTCCCATATCCAATCTGTCTCCAATTCCTATTGATTCTACTTCCCTTCTCTTTTCTGAAATTACCATCACACTAGTGTAGGTCCCCATCACCTCATGACTGGACTATAGCAGTAGCCTTCTGATTGGTCTCCCTGCTTCAAGTCTTTGATCTAGGCTGTCTTCCACTCAGCTGTCCAATTGCTGTTCCTAAAGCTCAGGTTCTGACCAGCTCACCTCTACAATCTCTCCATTCAATAAACTTTAGTAGCTCCCTACTATTTTCAAGATCAACTATGAAACCCCCTGACATTCAAAGACCTTCATAACTTTCCCCTTCCTACCTTACACCTTCTTCCCAACATTCTCTGAAGCAGAGTAGCCGAAAGGGGAAAATGTCAATACAATACAAGACACTCAATCTCCTGGCTTTGGGCATTTCCACTGGCTGTTCATTGTGCCTGGAATTCTCTTCACCCTCACCTCTGCCTCCTGGTTTCCCTAAAATTCCAGCTAATATCCCACCTTCTGTAAGAAGTCTTTCCCAATCTCCCTTAATACTAGAGTTTTTCCTTTGTTGATTATTTCCAGTTTTTCCTATTATGTAGTTTGCATCTGATTCTTTGCATGCATCTCCCCCATTAAAATGTGAGCTCCTTGAGAGCAGGGACTGTCTTTTGCCATTCTTTGTATCCCTGAGGCTAAGTCAGAGCTTCTATCCACTTTTTCTTATTGAAAGCGAGACACCATGGTGTTGGGGAAGCTTCGACCCTGCCCTATCTAAGGGGTGTCAGATGGTCATAGAATCATAGGTTTGGGGTGGGGAAGGAATGTGAGAAGTCATCTGGCCCAACTCCTTATTTTACAGATAAGGAACTGAAGCCAACAGAGACTAAGTGATTAGCCCAGGGTCACATAGCCAGTAAGTGTCTGAGGTAGTATTTCAACCCGAATCTTCCAGACTTCAAGACTAGCACTCTGTCTACCTCTCCATGTTATCTCTATTGGTAAAGAGTTTACAGACTTAGAGGTAAAGGCAGAGTCAGGGAGAGCAACAAGGAAGCTGGCACAACTAGGTTTGATTTGTATTATGAACATTTTTCTCTATCACTTTCTTAACCCTAGACAGTCAACAAAACTATACATCAAACCCTGATTTGTAGTTTGCTGATTTCTGAGGTATAGATGTTGACACTAAAAATTTAACGATAGGCTCTAGGTATGATCTGGCTCCAACACCTCTGTAATTATAGCTAGGTAGATCAGGATACATAATGAAAACAGGCACCAAGTGCATTCTCATCCTGCCCTGCCCTGCATCTAGAATTAACTCGGGTGGTTATTAACAAATAGAAAACACTTCAAAGATGATGAGTTGGCCTAATGCCTCCCCTTTGCCCTTCTTAGCCCATACTCCAGCAGATTCAGTTTGCCTTTTTTTCAACTGCTGCCAACACTTGTTTCTTCCTACAGGGCACTGACCTTCTGGGATGGGCTGGAACTGATGGCAAGGATGAATATAAAAGTTGATGGCTCTTGAATCTGCTGATGTCCTTCCATATAAGAAAGAGAAATAGAAAGAGAAACAAACTATCCACGAGATAGTCATCATCTTTCTGCTAGTAGATTACAAAATACAATCTAAATAAACTCTCTTTAATTCTAAGTTTATCCAATCATTTATTTACATTCAAACATAGCCTCAGTGCCTCTTACCCAGACTATCTGGACAATAACCTCTTAACTGGCCTTGCTATGTGAGTCTCCTTCCCCCTTCTAATACATTCTCCTGTTTTGAGTCATTCTCTACCCCCCTCCCCCACCCCTTGCAAAGCTGCCAAATTGACATTCCTAAAACACAAATTTGTTGTTGTTCAGTTGTACTCAACTCTTTGTGGCCTCATTTGGGGTTTTCTTGGCAAAAATACTGAAGTGCTTTACCATTTCCTTCTCCAGCTCATTTTATAGATGAGGAAACTGAGGTAAATAGAGTTAAGTGACTTGGCCAGGGTCACACAGTTAGTAAGTGTCTGAGGCCTGATTTGAACTCAGGTCTTCCTGACTCCAGGCCTGATGCTCTATCCACTGCACCATAATCCTGCTATTCCTCTATTCAAAACTCTTTCATAACTACTTATTGTCTCTGGGAAAAAATACATCTTCAGCCTTTCACTTAAAGCCTTCCACAGAGGTCATTTAAGAATCATTAGACTCAGAAACATTCCAATCATCAGAAAATTAACAGCTTAGATCACAAAGCAGACAACCTTACTCAAATGAGGCTTTGAGAGGGAAAGCACCCTGAGAAAAATATAATATTATGGAACTAACAAATTCAGTAATTCAATGGAGTAATAAGAAGAAATATAAGAACAGTCAAAAGATTGAAAAGCAAAAGGGATAAATGAGATATTTACTACAAAAAAAAACTGATCTGGAAAATAGGATGAATAGAAACAATTTAAGAATCATTAAATTTCTTGAAAACCAAGGCCAAACCAAAAACCTGGAAATCATAAAAGAAAATCGCCTAGATCTATTGGAAAAAGACGACAAAGTGGGAAGAGAAAGAATTAGCCAGTCACCACTTGTATGAAAATTCAAAGTTAGAATGACCCAGGAATGTCATAATCAAAATCCAGAGTTTCTAGGTCAAAGAAAAAAAAAAATCATAAGTAGCCATAAAGACAGAATTCAAGTATCAGGGAATAAACTTCACATAAATGTATAAGAGCGAGTCAACTTTGCTCCACAGTGATACCTGCTGGTCACAATAACATGTTGTTCAGTCATCCAGCTGCATCTAGTGGACCAACTGTCCATGAGGTTTTCTTGGAAAAGATACTGGAGTGGTTTGCTGTTTTTTTCTCCAATACAGTGACATACCAAGAACCAAACTAAATGGATGAACAATCAAAAGTAACTTTTTCTGTAAAACCAAGGATAATCCTACAGGGGAAAAATGAATCTTTCAGGGTTAGAGTCAGAGGCATTTAGGGTTAGGGTTAGGGTTAGAGTCAAGTTGGAGGCATTCCTGATGAAAAGACAAGAGCTGAATAGAGTCTTCGAGGCACAAACATATATAGAAGATAAATCTAGAAAGGAATATATATCTGGAAGAGGTTAAGTAATAATCATATGTTTACATCCTAATGGGAGAAAGAGATGAGTGTTGCTTCAGAATCCTAATGTTTTAGGGGTTATATTGTTGTTATTAATCCTTTGTTTTGAAGAGAACCAATGACATCATGGGGTGATGTCTTGACTCTTGTGTGAATTGGATTTAAGTGAGGGAGAATTGTACTAAGTAGTCAGCCTCACTCACTTTTCCAGTCATCGAAGCCCGGTGGCAAGACAGAAGTCAGGATGGCTGGCGATGGCTCAGGATGCAGTGGATGACCTTAGCGTCTTATTTGTCTGACCAAACTCTAAGTGCTGTGGAGGTGCATTTGCCACCTCCATGGTTGTTGAAACAAATTGTTCTCATCCACCCATTCCCCTTGGAGGAAGTCTTCACATGCTTGGGGTAGACACCCCCCCCCCAACTCATAGATGGGTTTGTGGCCTGTTGGTTACCTTCAACCTGGTTTAGCCCATCTGCCAAGATGGTTTTACTGGGTTGTGGCCACTGTACATGCTACAGCTTCTTGGAGCCACAGGTGAGAGTTGGGTGAATCAGATGGACACTAAAGGTGGATAAATAGCCCTGAAAAGGGCTTGGCAAGCCCTCACACCAAAGGTGCTAGTTTTTCCTGAATACCTCATATACAGAGTTAAGAAAGATATAAAGATTCATATCGATTCAGCACATAACATATTAATAAGGAAGACAATATATACCATAAGATTATAGTAAGAGATGCAGAAAAATATTTTGACAAATACAATACCCATTTATGTTACTAAGACTGAAAAGCAAAAGAGTAAATGAACCTTTCTTTAATATGATAAACAGCAAATATCTGAAATAAAGCACTAGTATTATCTGAGAGATAGACAGATGCAACAGACCTTTCCAATAAGATCAGGGATAAAGCAAGGAGGTACATCATCACCATTATTATTTGATACAGTCCCAGAAATGCTAGCTATTGCAGTAACACAAGATAAAGACATTGTATAAAGGCAAAGAAGAAACAATACTATTACTTTTTGTAAATGATATGATGATTTACTTAGGGAACACATCAGAAGAGATAGAAAAAGAAATCCTATTCAACTACAGTGTATAAAGTATCTGAGAGTTCACCTACCAGACACCTTCACAATTCAACTTCAAAATGCTGTTTATAGAAATAATGGAAGGCAAATAATTGGTGAAATAGTAATGACTTATGCTGTTATGTAATAAAAGGACAACACTGCTGAAATTAATTTATAGATTTAGCGCTATAACAATCAAACTATCAAAATGTTACTTTATATTTACATATGATGGTACACACCTATAATCCTTGCTCTTGGGGAAGACTGAAGCTGGTGGATAGCTTAAGCTCAGGAGTTCTGGACTACAGTAGGGCTAAACTATTATAATTAATACAACATACTATAATCCTTAAGTAATATATGATCATATATAATATATAATTATATTATTGATAATATTCTATTTTATATTATTTATTTTTATTTTATTTTAGAATCTCTAGTTTCTTGCAAGACTGCTCAAATATCTCCTTTGATGCAAAGCCTTGGATTCCCCCCAGCTGCTAGTGCCTCTCCCCCAAATTCCCGTTTCTATTGTACATGCCACTATATGTACTTGTTTTTCTCCCCTCACTTGATTACAAAACTAAGATTAGTTTCAATTCCTCATACCTGCCCATCTCCCCTTTCTTCCCCAATCCTTCCCTTTGCAATTATCTTCCATCTTCTCTGTATGCACATACATTCTCTTACACATACATCCTTATTTATATGTTGTATAGTCCATTGGAACATGAAATTCTTAGGGTAAGGGCTATTTTTGACTTTTTTGTACTCCCAGCACATCATAGGATACCCAACTAAGTACTTAATGTTTACTGATTGGCTGACTTTTGTCTTGGTATTTCCAGAACCTAGGACAGTACCTTGCACACAGTAGGAACTTAATAAATGCTTGTTGATTGACTGCTAGAGGAATTGCAAATGTTCTTGAAAAATCTTTGTTTCATTTGTGAAATCTCTAGGTAAATGTCACTGAACACAGCCTAAAAAGGCAAAGAAAGAAGAATTGGAGAGCCTCTCACTTATCCTCTCTGGGCCTCAGTGTTCTCATCTGTAAAACAGAGGTTTTGAATTAGATGATTTCTAAGGGCCCTTCTAACTCTAAATCCTAAGATCTGGATTTATTTCTCACACTCTGTTTTGGTTGAAATTTTCTATTGATTTTTCTTTTATTTTAACCTCACATGTGTTCCCACACTTTGCTCAGTCATTCCCCAGTTGATAGTCACCCACTTGGTTTCCAGTTTTTAGCTACCACAAGAAATATTGCTATTATTATTTGGACACGTTTGGCCATTTTGTTTTTGGTCTACTTGAAGTATATGTTCTGGGTCAAAGGGTATGAACAATTTAGCAAATTTTCTTGAATAACTCCAGATTGCTTTCCAGAGCAGTTGGAATATCTTCAACAACAGGGTTTTTGTATGTCTATCTTCTTAAAGCCCCACCAGCAATGACTACTTCAAGCATATATCATCTTTGCCAATCTGATAGAGGAGGCAAAGCTCTAAAGTTTTATTAATTTGCATCCCTTAATGATTTTAGATCACTTTTCATATGGTTTTTTGATAGTTTTCCCTTCCCTACTTCCTTCTTTCCTTCCTTTGACCACTCATCTGCTGGCTCTTGGTCTTATGTATTTGTGCCATTTTCAAATATAATTTGGATGTCACAAATATTTGTTGCAAAAATTTTTGTTTTGTTTTGTTTTGTTTTTTTGCAATGAATATTATGTATTTGTGCAACTGGCAAGTAGGCAAATTGTTTATACCTGGTTAAGGCTTTAGCGGGCAATCTTAGCTCTTCAGCAGTGACATTTCTACTGTTTTGGTTTTTTTTTTAATATGGAAACCATTGTGGACTTATAGAGTAGAATAAGAGGACAGAAAAAGACCTTGAAGATCACAGGATGGTAAGATTTCAAACTGGATGAGACCTTAGAGGTCATCTAAATCCAGTTCTGTACTTTACAAATGAGGAAACCAAGGTCCAGAAGTGCTTACTAAGGATATCCCATGATGAAAGTGAGAGTTGCACTCAAGTCTTCTGACTCTAAGGGCAGGACTCTTCCCAATGTACTATGGCTGCCTCTTCATGACCTGGTCCTTAGCCCAGATTGTGAGAGTAGCACAGCTAAGATCTAAGTTTCCAACCTGAGTTCTACTCTTTGACAGAATTAGTAGCATTCAAATGTGTGGTTCTTGAGTCTTATTACGTGAAAGGCCTGATCAAATCACTTATCAATTTCCTAATCTATGAAATGGGTATAATGCTTGCATGATCTACTTCACAATGGTGTTGAGAGGATAGGACTTTTTATACCTTAAAGTAGTAAAGGAAAGCGAATGATCATAGCTGTTTCCTGCAGCATCATTGAGTCAGACGATATTCAGCCAAGTCTGCCAGGCTGGCCAACCCTAATTTCCGAAATGTCTTCCAGGTATATATAATTTGAGTTTCCTCTCTGATTGTCCTAATATGAATGGACTCTGATATCATGCATGTGCACACACATACGAGTATGTTGGAACACATTGTGTGTTAAAACTTATGAGTAGAGATTAGGGTGAAAAGGAGTACTGGCCCCAACTGAAAGTGGAAATATGTTCATCAAAGGTATGAAAATCACTACATTTTCAACTTGATATCAAGGTAAGACTGCTCAATTTGGAGTCACAAGGCCTTAGAATAAATGCTGGCTCTGCCATGAGGACTGAGGTGGAGGTGATAAAGCATTGGCCTTGGGAGTCAGGAAGAGCTGAACTCGAATTTCGCCTCAGCCTCATTACTGTGGGATGGACCCTAGGCAATTCACCTCATCCCTCTTAGCCTCATTCTGCCCCTATAAAACAGCGATGATAACAGCACCGTCCTTCCAGGGTTGTTGTGAGGATCAGCTGAGATAATATATGGAAAGTCTTTGCAAACATTCATGTGTTATACATTAACCATCATAACTACTAGTCATTGCTTGAATTTGTGAAAGTTTCTTGGTCTCTTGATCTTCTGTGAAATGGGTTCTTTGTATTAGATGATTCCTCAGGCTCCTTCTAGCTTGAAAGCCTAGAATCTTTCTTAAAAGTAATGCCAGTGTCCTGAACCATCAGATTCTCTGAGGGAGATAAGTCCATTTACTCTTCCCCACTGCCAAGTCAGTTCCAAGGGTCATAATGATCACACAAGAGTTAAATTGTAGTTGTTCCTCATCCTTTTTTATTTTTCAAAGAATGAAAAACAGTACAAAGAATACAATGAAGAGGTAAGTGGCAAGTGAACAGTCTGGACTTCTGTGTAAAATACCCCGAGGGTTTTTTCTTCCTTCCACCAGCTGGTTGGAGGACAGTCCAACCCAACTGGTCCTTACACTTAGGTCTGTTATGTAAGAAGATTGTCTGAAACAGGAAGTGAGGGATGACAGAGGGGGTGGGAAAAAGACATTGACATTCAAAAACCTTTCAAACCACTTGAAAGTTAAACATAATATACACAGTACCCTCCCCTCCCCATCCTAGTACAAAAATAGTGTCCAGAAACTATATATTTGTTCCAATACTTTGAAAAAGTATAAGAATACAAAGAAATACTAACAGTGGCTAGTGATGGTTCTTCGTGATCTAAAAAAATTAAACTATTACGTAATTTATTTTTAAAAAGTATTTACACTTTCAGCTACATTCATTAAAACATGTATACACAGGCTTTTGGTAGGTGTAGGGAGGGGGAAGGTGAGTCCAATGCTTTCTTCCTTTCTCTATATGGCAGAGCAAAAGGGGTCTGGGAAGGTGCTTACAATACCAGCCAAATATTTAACATCCTGGGACAGTGACTTTGACTTCCAAGTGTATGACTCTGAAGAGCCACAATCTGGTTTGTGGAGGGGAAAATACCCAAACAAGCAACTCTGTGTAGTGGGATATTGGACAGGCCTGCCTGCCTTAGCAGCCTTTGACCCTAGAGGATGATGGGGATGGTGAATCAGTGTCCCATTTCCAGGCTTGTCCTAAGAAAGGTCTCATGAAACTTCATAGCAAGCACTTAATAAATGCTTGGGAGTGGTGGTGGAAAAACAGAAAGAACATTATCTGTCCTAGTTTCCACTGAAAGTCGTCATCAAAGTTAGGAACAGATAAATCTCCAAAGGGGACCTTTGTCCCCCAGAAAGTACTCCCTTCCACCCTCCCTCCCGGGTACCCACTCAGAGGATTTGATCAATTGCAGAAGAGGGCAGCTATCCCATGGTTGCAGCATCCTATTTCAGCCATCCAGGGAAAAAACAACCCAACCACAACATTGCTGACAAATATTACAGTATATATCATATATCAATAGCAAGATCTAGCAGAAATGGGGGGGGAAGTTAAAGGTGGAGAAATCAGATCTGATGAAAAGCATTGAGCTGTGAACAAATTGAGAAATCCAAGCCCTCCAGCTCCTGCATTACACACTTCAAGTCAGCAGTGCAGCAGAGAGTATACAGTTATGTTAATTTCCTACTCTCCCTCCCACCGCACCCCCTCCTTGCTCAGTATTTAATATTTTCTGTAGCCATTTTTGTCTCATTTTGAAGGGGAGATCAATCGGTGGTGACCACCTCATCATTATCCTTAGGAGTTTGTAAAAGTTTCATCCTTACCAAATATCTACAAGTGAAGTATGGGAAAAGTATTCTCAGCTTTGCAAAGACTGGGAAATCTACAAGGACATAAGAAAGGTTTCATTAGACCAATGTCCTGTATTCAGTTTTTGACATTGGCAGTTTTGAGGGAGAATATGGCAGCTGCCCACCATGCTGCTGTCTTCAAAGACGTCAAGTGTATAGGTTCCCAAGCATCCCTAGTTCCATTTACAAAAGTTCCCTAGTTCCCTCAGGCACAGAGTGATTCAGCAATCTGTACAAATCCCCACAAGAAGGAAAACACCAATTCTATGAAACTACTGAAATTCTATGAAAAAAATCCTATGAAAAAGCCAGGCCATTTTACCAGACAGTAATGGCACATTTCTCTCAGCTTTCGCATCTGTTATACTTGCTACAATATAGCAGAAACATTTAGAATGTGCGCTTTATTTAGTTTTTAGGGAAAACATTGGTCAAGGCTCTGCAGAAGGTGCAAGACAAAACCTGCACAAGAATTGTAGAGGTTGAGAAGGCAGGGGCCTACAGGGGCAGCAGGAGCACACACGATGATGAAATCACAGAGCTTTAAGGATCAAAGTAGGACAAAAAAAAATGAGCTTTTGTTGTCTGCACTGGGAAGAGAATAGGAAATGGACATTCGCATTAGCAGCTAAAATTCTGCCGATTTGCGCCCACTTCTCACAGATTGCATGAGTCTGCTGATAGATGTTATTTAAGGGGTCACCGTAGCTAAGGTCACACAAGGCTGGCTGTGGGGGGGGTGAATTTTGGGTTCTGGCATTCCCTGAATTATAAACATGTTGAGCTCTGCTTCAGGGCTGGGCTTGTCTGCACTGAGGATATCAGAGCTACTTAATGTACTGAAGTATGATGGAGCGGAAAGAGCACTGGCCATGGAATCAACAAGATCTGGGTTAGAATTCTGCCTCAGACACACACTAGCTGTGTGACCCTGGGCAAGTCACTTAAACTTTCTGGGTCTCAATTTGCTTATCTGTAAAGTAAGGAGTTGGACTGAATAATCTCTGAGGTGTAATTCTGGGACACTAAATAGCCCAGCTAGACGGTCCCTATTTTGGGCAACAATAAAGCTTGTTAACTTTGAAATTAACTACTTCAATGGAAAGGAGTAAGGGAGCACTTTCAACTTCTGTATGAACCATGGTCTCCAATGGAGAAATATCATCTAGGAAGAGCATCTCCTAATTTCTGGGACTCAAAAGTGGGAAAACGGCATTAGACTGTATCCACATACAAGTTAGACCTATCTTCATTCTAACAATAATTGCCTACAAGGCAACCTCTCAAAAATCATCTTTGTTTAGGTGGGAAGGGTCTAAACCAAAGGAAAATGAGAATAAGTCATGTTATTCTGATTTCCTCAGTGCAGACTTGGGTGTGGATGAGATTCTGAAGGCGGTCCTAGTACAGGGTCTATGATGTGGCTTTTTTCTAAGATGATGTGATCTTAGAAAACTTCCCCATTCTATAGAAGAGGAAACTGAGGTTCAGGATCCAAGGTCACGTAGATATGAAGTGTCAGAAATGATGGTCACTTCTGGAGAGATGTGCCAGCAGACCTAGTTAACGAGCTCTGAGTGGCAATCCAAAGCATTTACAAGTTCTGTCATTAAAGGCAAGGGTCACAACTCTTATCTCTGCAAAATGTCATAAAGATAAACCAAACCCCACTGTACTACAGTCACAGCAAGTGCACCGGTGAGCAGCTTGGAGCTTACCAGAGTATTTTACAGTCTGACACAGAGCCAACTATGATTATCGAAGGGGTACCTAAGGAAACATTAACTTTTGCCAAAATCACGAGAAATTTGTATCTATATATCATTTATGAGTAAGATCATGGTACCCAAAGTACTTCAAAAATTAAGTTCCATTTTGAACTTTATGTAAATGCCTATGTGAAAGAGCCATGAGACGTGTTTGGAGGAAATGGTCTTCTTGTACGTCATCATTATGATGCTGGTGTGGCAAGGTGGGCTGCCAGGGGCCAGACGTGAAGTCAGGAAGAGTCCTGCCTCTGATACTTACTGATGGTGTGACTGTGGACAAGTCACTTAACTTTGAAGTGCTTCTAGGCAACTGCCTAAAAGTGTGAGTTATAGGTGAATGAGCAATCTGCCTTGGGAGAGGGAGCTTCTACGCTGGAAATTCTCTATATGGAAGGTCTGAACTAGAAGAAAAACCAGCTTTCCCAGGCCTTTCTGACTAAGGGGTGATGGGAACTGTGAGCAAACACATCGAAATGGCTGGGAAGCTCCAGGCCTCCTCCTGTCCTTCGTTCTGCATGCCTGCTTTCCCAAGGCACCGGTGAGCTCATGGAGAGGGGCTCAAGGGCACGCATATGGAATGAGAACTGCCTCTGACCCCACCGAGGAAGATTATTTATACATGTGAAGTATTGCGGGAGAAAGATGGCAGCCAAGTCACATAGTCTGAAGAGGTATGGAGAACTGGGTCATTACTGGGGGCAGAAGCCCCTGAGGCAATTCCTCCAGGTCCACTGATCCCAAAGACTGAAGCAACTCACTTCCATATGGCTCAGGGTTCCTTTTACGGCCAGGGGACTCAAACGGCCTATTCTGCTATTTCCCTTTGACCCCCGAGAGCATCACAATATGGGTAGCAAAAGGAGATCATGATGACCCTAATAGTTATTGAAATACAAGGATTGGCTGTGCTCTCTGAGCTGCATTAATGACGAAAGCCCCATCTTCCAGCAGCCTCCTGGGACTCCTTTCTAAGTGAAAGGGGAAGAAATGGTTGCCTTTCCACCCTACCTGTGGCCACCTTCACTCAGGACAATGTTGGATTGCTATTACCTTGAATTCACTCTTTTATTTTGAGATTTACATTACTGAAATTTAATTTTTCAAGATACAAGATGTAAGACTCTTTTTAAAGAGGGAAAGGTGATTTTGCAGTGCCCAGTGGAAAGAGAGGACTTCCTGAAGTTTATTCAAAGATTCCTTCTTGGGGCAGCTAGGTGGCACAGTGGATAGAGCACCAGCCCTGGATTCAGGAGGACCTGAGTTCAAATCCGACCTCAGACACGTAACACTTACTAACTGCATGACCCTGGGCAAGTCACTTAACCCCACTGCCTAACCAAAAGATTCCTTCTCCCTCAGACATCTGCAATGTAACCTTTCTCATTAAAAAGCCAACTAGCTACGTGACCCTGGGCGAGTCACCTGCTGCACACCTTGATTCCTTTATCTATGAAATGAAAGGGTTGGCTGTACTCAGTGCCCTCTATGGACCCTTCTAACTCTGGACCTATGGACTCAAGTTCAAATTCCTCTTCTGACGCTTACTACCTGCGTGACCTTGGGAAAGTCACTTAGCTTCCCTGGGCCCCACTTGCCTTATCTGTAAAATAGGAGAATTGGAGTAGGGGGCTTCTGAGTCCTCTTCATCCTCTAGAAGTATGGCCCTATGGATGTAGGTTCGAATCTTGCCCCTGATGTCTATTACTTGTGTGACCTTGGACAAGTCACTTAGCTGTGGGGGCCCGTGACCATAGCTTTAAAATGCGAGGGCTGGATCAAATGGCTTCTGAGATCCCATCTGACCATAATGAGTGTCTTCCGTGTTTCCCTTCACTATAGATCACAAGGCACGTCACAGCCTTCCCAATAGTCTAGAATCCTGAAAGTTGTTGAGTTGAGACGTGGTTGCGATTGCTGATAAACGCGTCTCCCAAATCCCCGCAATCCAACCCTGTCCAAAATCAGTCCTGAACAACAGCCTCCTCTCCTCTGTGTTTGCTAACACCAAGGAATGGATGGGTGATCCTGGCTCCCCTAGGAAGGGAGAGAAGTGGCCAAGCATTCTTGAAGAGCTGCGCATTCAGCCACAGCACAGACCACCAGGGACGCGTGGACCAGCCCGGGGCCAAAGGTTAACCGGAGCCTCCCCAGACCTCCAGACCTCCGCTGCCGGACCTTAGCATCAAGACCGGTCTTCCGCCAACTGTGGCCATGGTGGGCAGGGCGGGCCACCTCCCTTCAGTGGTATGAAGACACATCCAGACGATACACACCAGGCCCCCCAAACACGTCACACTATTCCCTTCAACGTTGTGCAAAAATAAAACCAAACGTTAAAAAAAATACAGCAGTGGCAAAAGATATACCCAACTCCTACAGTGTCTAGGAAAGGTCCGTATCACAAAATAGGACATCTTCTGTGTAAACGTAAACTCTGCGTGCTCGTCTGCCAGAGGGTCTCAGTTCAGTTTGGGTTGACTGCTCTCCCCGTTGAGCAGGCTCTTCTCCTGCTGCTCCGCCAGGGCCTGCCATTTCTGCCTGTTCTTTCTACAGCCATCGAGCAGTGGGAAGCAGGCCTCTGAGACGTGGACCAGGGCCTGAGGAGAGAAGCACAGATCAGACAAGTAGAAAGAGGCGGCCAGAGCCCTTGCCCCCAAGCCTCAAGTCAAGGGCTGCAGCCCCCACTTGGTGATTTGGGAGGAGGGCTCCTGATGGACTGATCAGAAATTCTGTGGAAATGTACGGACACTGTCAAGCTTGGGGACAGCCTGGGAAGCAGCCTGCATCGTGGATGGGAAACCAGACTTAGAGTCAGGAAGACCCGACACGCTGCCTCTGAGGCTTACGAGCTGTGGGACCCTGGACAAGTAATTTAACTTCTCCTGATTTGTCATCAAGAGTGCACAACGTTCTCTAAGGGCCTTTCCCTTTACAGATGTATGACCCTAGGACAAAAGGACAAAAACATGAAGAGCATCGTCTCTCTCATGCGTCCATGCATGTGTGTGTATACGTGAATACACACACACACACACACACACACAATGATCCTGCTGGAGAAATGGCGCCTCTGCTCTGTCCAGGCCCTGCTGTGAGGCCTCATGGCATTGGGGTCCAGCTGAGCACAAACTGTAGCAGGTCCTGCTGAGCTAAAGGCTTCAAGGGTGGGGGGTTGACTAGGGGTCTTCCTGAGAATGAGATGGGGTAGGTTCTGGGAGGCTCATCAGCCAGCTGGTCCTCCCAGGGAGGCCCCAGGGAAACAGGGGCCTACAGTTCCAGGATGGGGGATATTTAGATGCCTCCGGGCCAGTGCTGCTTGATTTGTAGGTGGAGAAGTGAGCTTGAGAACTAGGAGGGAGAGTGAGCAATTCCAGTGAGAGGATGGCCTGGCCCAAACTGCAGAGAGGGGCTGCATTTGGGAAGAAAATATGAACTGAGGGAGGTTTTGTGGTTGTAGGTGGGATTTGAGGGAGCGAGAGAAGAGACAGAAGAGAGGGGGGAGAGAGAGAAGAGTGCAGAGAGACATGGAGAAAGGGGAGGACCGTGGATCACAGATTTAGAGGTAGAAGAAATCTTGGGAGTCATGAAATACAACTGCCTCATTTTACAGATGAGGAAACTGAGGACCCGAGGAGGGGGGAAGTGATTTGCCCAGTGTCACAGACCTAATAAGTGTTTGAGGCAGAATTAGAACCCAGGGCATCCCGTCTACAAGTCCGGTCCCCTCCTCACTATGCCATGCTGCCTCTAACCAGCAGCCACTTGCAAGGCTTAAACGCTCGAGCCCTGGCACCCAAAGAAGAAAGGTCAGATCAGAAGAAATAGCTGAGCTAAAGCTGACCTAGGAGGTAGAATTCGAACCCAGGGCTCCTGGCTAAAGCAGTGCTCTTTGCACCACCATATCCTCTGTAACAATGAAGCTTCTGTCGTAAAAATTCACTGTTTTCTTTAGTCTGAGGCTACGATGACTATGATGGTCAGTAACTCCTTTCTCCCTTTCTGTCACATTTAGTACTGTCTTTTTTCTTCACCAGAGAATTAAAAATAAGTGAAATGGGAATTCTATAGATTAAATACCAGCTTCATTGACTCATGGCACAGGGACACTTCCCGGGGGTAGGGGGGGCCTGCCTATCAGTCATTGGGATGCAGATCAGGAAAGGAAGAGGTACAAACACATCCACCAGGGAGAGCTGTAGAGTGAGTCATTTGGATTAGAGGCGAGACTGTCGTGGGAGAGGGATTGAGAATGTTGGGATATCTTTGGCCACACTTCTGGTGGAGAACTTGGCAGCAAGGGGGCAGGGAGGAAGGCTGAGAAAGAAGGAGGAGGTCTTCACTCCTTTCCTTCCTGCCTTTCTGGCTTTGGGCTAGTTACCTGGCTGAGCCTTCTCTGTAACATGGCGGTGGTGGTGGGGAATAAATGAATGCTAAAGGACTCTTCTGGTGTGGGGAGCCCTTTCTGCTTTGGTTCCTTTTGCCTTTTGCCTTATTATGCCACCTTCTCTTCTCTGTGTGCTGGCTTTTTGGTCAAACACCAACAGCCATGGTTGGAAAAGGCCATTGGCCTGGGAAAGGCAAGGGATTGGGTCCTAGAGTTCACTCTGAGACCTTAGACAAGTTATTTAACCTCTTGGCCTTGGTTTTCCCATTTTTAAAATGAGGCGGTTGGGTTAGCTGATGTGGGACATTTGGGGCATGTCCATATTTCTTCTTGGGACTCAATCTCCTTATCTGCAAAAAGAGAGAGTTAAGCCAGATGGTCTTGGCTTACCCCGCAAGCGTTAGCAAATTAAGAATTACAATTAGGAGAAATCTATCTTTCTCAATACACACAGAGCTTGTTTCATTTGGGTTGTTGCTGGGGCTAAGCTCAAAGACACCCCACTTGTAATACACGACCCAAGTATTGCTAAAATGAGTTTATATAGAAACATTTGTGTATAAACACTTTTATATGTGTTCACACATGTACACACAAAGTACCCACAAGTACATTCATACTCATATGAACACACATAAAATACACATGAATATATACACACGTTCTATGTTTTTACTAATTTCTACTTTTACATGAATTTATTTGCATGTGCATTTCTGTATGCATGTGTATATATAGTACAGAGAGTATTTAACACTAGGAGATCCTTACATGGACGAAATCGCAAATCTTGATCAAAAAAGAAGATATCCTGAGCCCTTCTGAGTAATGATGATGGGAAATGGATCTGTGTGTATGTATTTATATATATATACATGTATGTATATGCATACCTATATGTATATACACATGTATATACATAGATGTATGTATATGTGTGTATACACACATACACATACATATATGTATATACACATGTGTATATACACACATACACACCATCAAAATGAATGGCAGTAATGAGTAAAAGGCAAATAAGCCTGTCTCGTGACTGGATTAATTAAGCATAGAAGGGAGCATGTAGCCTTAGTCCTAGAAATTAACTCCAATTCTAATTCCCAACCTAACAAGTATGACAGACTGGGAGATGCTGTGGAAAGCACCCTGCATTTGGGACCAGGAGTTCGAATCCCAGGCCTCACACTTGAAAATGTAGAAGCAATTCTTACTTCACACTGGGGCATCTTGAGTTCAATAACGTGCCTGAAGAGCGACTCAAAATTAGCCAAACTTAGAATCCTTCATGTAGTGTGCATCATTGAACATTGCATTAACAAACTGTTTCACTCTGGAAAAATCACCTGACCTCTCTAAGCCTCAGCTTCCCATCTGTTAAATGGGGTTGATGATACATGTACCTCACAGAGTTAGAGATCTAGTTTTGAATTCCAGATCTGATATGTCAGCAGCAGCAGCAGCACCACCACCATCATCATCATCACATCACCAAAATCATCATCATCATCACCATATGATTATCGCCACCATCATCTTCACCATCGTCATTATCATCATCACCACCACCACCATCATCCCCACCCCACCCTCACCATCACCATATGATTATCACCACCATCATCATCTTCACCATCATCATCATCATCAACATCACCACCATCATCATCACCACCACCACCATCATCCCCACCCCACCCTCACCATCATCATCACCATATGATTATCACCACCATCATCTTCACCATCGTCATCATCATCATCATCATCAACATCACCACCACCACCATCATCCCGACCCCACTCCCACCATCATCATCACCATTGTTATCAACACCATCATCATCATGGCCAATATTCACAAAGCACTTGAAGGTTTTCAAAAGGCTTGGCATGTCACCATCTTACTGGATCCTCATTTGATGAATAGATGTTGTTCCAGTGGCCAACTGGTTAAACCACCAGTGAGCAAAGTCAGCCTGGGTCCAAACCAGTGTAGGTCCAAGGACAAAGTATGACAATACTCCTGGAGGTCCATGGGAAGCAGCGAAAACGGAGTTCAGTTTCTTGTCCAACCCTTGGGCTGGGTGAGAGGTGTGCCCACATTCTAAAGATTAAAGATTAGTTGGCTGGGAATTAGGAAGGAAAAGATGGTAAGGAAGCCTTCTAGCCACCTACAAGGAATAAAGGACAAAAGGAATTGGGCTTCTCAAGAATTAATGATGTCTCTAGTGAGAAGGGCGGGAGTCATATGGATGCAGGATAATGTCTACAGAATGAGATTAAACAATAACTAAGGTATTAAAAGATATGACTAAATCGAAAGGTGATACGTAAGGTATTAAGGCATAAGATATTAAGCAATAACTGATGTTTGGGGAGGAGCAAGCAGTGTCAATCATCATGAGGATGGAACGGAAGGGGCACGGCGTCCAAGGAACGCCCAGCTCTGTATCTAGAGGAAAAGCTGGAAGAAGGCCATGCTAGTTCTATGTCAGAGCTGAGCCCCACAGCTATGTGGGAAGCCACTCAGTGTATCAAGGTCCCTCGATGTCACTGTGTTCCTTGGTGACTGTCTCTCTGAGGCATGTGGAAGAGTGACCAGGTCCAGAAAAAGTCGGATGCTAGGCATGCTAACTCAGGCTCTCTCAGCCTAAGTTTCCTCGTCAGTAAAGCGGGAAGGAAACAAGTACTTATGAAGCACCTCCCATGTGCTGGTGCGGTGCTAAGTGCTTTACAAATATGAGCCCATCTGATTCTCACGACTACCCTGAAAGGTAGGTGCTATTATGA
Organism: Vombatus ursinus; assembly: GCF_900497805.2. NCBI lineage: Eukaryota > Metazoa > Chordata > Mammalia > Diprotodontia > Vombatidae > Vombatus > Vombatus ursinus. The sequence goes on from NW_020949971.1 coordinate 6,360,905, forward strand.
TCCCATCTTACAGATGAAGAAACTGTGGCAGACAAAGGTTAAGGGACTTACCCAAGGTCACACAACTGATAAGTGCCTAAGGTAGGATTTGAAGTCAGGTATCCCCTAATTTCAGGGCTAATACCCTATCCACTGTGCCACCTAGCAGCCTCAGGTTAAAAAATAGGTTAAGAACCTCTGTCCTAGGGGCAGCATTATTAACATGACGGTGTCCTAGTGGACAGAGTGCTGGGTTTGGAGTCAGGAAGATATGGGTTGGAATCCTGCCTCCTACACCTGCTGAAAAGGTGGCCCGGGGCGAATCACTTAAGCTTTGTAGGTCTCCATTTTCATATCTGTAAGATGGGGAGTTAGTTCTATCACCTGTAGCACTGACCTCACAGGGGTCCAAATGGGGGGCTCAAACGAGATTATATGTATATGTATATGTATATATACACACATATATAAACAAACACATATGGCACTTTTTTGACAAAATACAATTTGTCAGGCATAACAATAATATCAACAATTATTATAATATACAATATTAACACAATAATATTATATACAATATACTAGATAATATAAAGTATAACAAATGCTTATTATAATATTAAATAATAATGATAGCACGATGAGAATTGTCCTGCTTTCCCATGTGTACCTCATAGAGTTGTAAGCATATGGCATCTATGAATCCAACTTGCATACTTGGGATTTTATTTTTCTTCTCTCTGTTCATCAGGTCCTGAAAACAAACCAAGACAAATCTGCCTTTACTTAAAGGACAGTATGAGAGGGGATTATGGAAGTTGAGTGGGCTAGCTGAGGAGGGCCAGCCCCAACCATACAAGGAATCAAGCTCCAGCCTTCATTTCTGTCTAATCCCACAGAGAACTGACCGTGTTCTGTACCTGACAAATAGGGTGGTCCAGGAACACTGGGAATGATGAATGAATGGAAAGCATTTATTAAGCGCTTGCTGTGTGCTAAGTGCCAGGGATCCAAATGCAAAAAGCAAGATGGTCCCTGCCCTCAAGTTGCTTACATTCTAATGGGGGAGAAAATGATGATGTCAATTGAGTTCCTCTTCCAGGGGTGGGGAACCTGCAGCCTCGAGGCCACATGTGACCCTCTAGGTCCTCAAGTGCAGCTCTTTGACTGAATCCAAACTTCACAGAACAAATTCCCTTCATGAAAGGCCACATGTGGTTCCCCACCCCTGAAGTCCAATTTGAAAGGATCAAGGACAGGCTTGGGACCCTGTAACCCAGTGGAGGCCTCCCTACTTACTGTGGGCTCAATGTTCAACTCCTTTCGCTCTCTGTCTCCTTGGTCAAAAAATTCCGCGGCTACCAATTCTGCTATCTGAAATAGAGCAGAGATCCCAAAGAGATTTATGGGGCTAGAATTTGTTTTTAAGAATCATTCAACACTCAATCCACTTGAGTTTCCCAATTGCAATGGTAAAATGCAAACCAAGCAGTAATGACCAATAAAATGACATCTATTTATTTATCAAGGGAGGCAGTGTGGTCTAGTGGATACAGAGCTGGATTTGGAGCAAGGAATACACTAGTTCAAATCTTGTCTCAGGTATTTGCTAGCTATGTGACCCTGGACAAGTCACTTAACCCCCCTGTGCCTCAGTTTCCTTGTCTGTAAAATGAGAATGATAATAGTACCCACCTGGCTGTTGTGAGGACAAAGAGAGAGAATCTATAGAAAGTGGTCTATAAGGGTTATCTATTAATATCAAAGTAGCCACAATAGTGTGGGAGTGAGCTTCCCCAACCAATCAGAAGGGCAAGGAGCACTTGAGATCAGGGAGACACGGGCTTTTTTGCTTTCACAGGCCAGAGTGGGAACATGACCTTGAGTCTCTACGGAGAAGGTAAACTACCTTAAGTAAATGTAAACAGAAAAAGAAGCCTCAACTATCCCATGGGAGCACTTGCACATCACCCTGGGCCACAGTGGCACTCTGCCTTCTTCATTCTATTTCTATGTAACAGCTGACCTGGCCTGGGCTTGGTGAGGGAATCCACCACGCTCCTTTGTCCTGCTGTGACCCAGGATGACTGGCCTCTTGTGAGCAAACTCCCCCAATTAACCTAATCAACCCTAATAAAACCTATATTAATAGGTTTTACACCAAACTGGTGTGAACCCCTCTTTCTCTGGTATCTCAGTATTCTCAGAGGGTCTCCCACCTGACGATTGGCATAATCAGGGCAGAAAAGATCTGCCCCCTCACATCTGGCACAGTGGGCAGGGGAGTCTGTCCCTTTACATAGGCTCTCCATGGAATTTAGCATTAGGTAGCACAGGAATTTTAAGATGGAAAATATGGCGCACAGCCAACGATTCTTCGTAAATACTGTTAAAAATAGCCCAGCAGATATTCCGCAAAGGCCTCAGCCGGCTCTGAAACAGAACGTATTGTTAGGATGGCTGTCTAATCCATCATGGTTATACAAATTGGTGACATACCCGCTGCTGAACAGGCCACGGCTTGGTTATTGCAGAGAGATCACAGGCTGTCATCAGCATCGCTCTAGAGAGGGCAGAAAGACAAACACCAAATTCCTTTTGGTTACTCTTTGAGGAAGGGGATGTTCACTCAAGTCCTCCTCTGGTCCCTCATCTCGGCATGGAGAAGACTCTGCTGGCAAAGTGTGGGCCCCCATCATGCTGGAAAGGCCTATTGTGCCACTGAGTCAGAGTCAGGACCTGGGTTCAGTTCCTGCAATTGCTTGCTACCTGAGGGATCGTGGGCAAGTCATAACTTGGGCAGATGTTAACCAGGCCTCAGCTGTAGGATTAAGTGCCCTCTGAAGTCTCTTCTAGCTTTAGATTTATGATCCTATGGTTTTAATTGTAGGCCCTGCATGGACTTTTATTTGATACCAGTCTAGCCAAGGTTATGGGGGCTCACGGTTGGGTTGGTCATGGCATGAATTTTTCAACCCCAGCAATGGTCAAAGACTCCACCAAGTCATTGAAGGATTCTGGTCTTTGCCCATGGAAGGCAACACCTTCACACTACGTCTTCCTCTACTTTGATTCCTTGTGAATTTGTGATTTATTCAGGGCAGGCATATCCTCCATTGATGCACACAGTCTCATCAAGACAGTAATGGCCTGGGGGCCAACTTTCTAAGGATCAGCCTCTTTAAACTTAGCTAGAGTGGTGCTCACATAGAGTGCACGGGGTTCTTCTGGATTGAATGAACCCTACCAGCCATAGCAGTAGAAGGATTTAGGGCAAGAAAGCAGATCTATCACAGACTGGGGTTTAGGACAATGTTTGATACCTAGTAAGTGCTTAGTAAACATTTACCGACTGACTGACATTTACCAATATCAAGGGAATTAAGCCTGAGAAGGAGTGCAGAGAGCAGTGGTTAAAGTGCTGCTCTTGAATTTAAGAAGACCTGGGTTCAAATCATGCCTCAGACACTAGATGTGAGTGCCATGGCCAGACAGGAAAGGTCACCTTCAATTGGATCAAAAGTCAGTCCCTTCCCTCACCCTTTTCTTCTCTCTCTAAAATAATAGATATAAATGGCTAGCATGCTGACCTTGGAGTCAGAGAGACCTGAGTTTGGATCCTGCCTCAGATATTTACTTGCCATGTGAGCTCAGGTGAGTCAACTACATCCTCTGGGCCTTCATTTCCTCATCTGTAAAAAGAGGGACTTGGGCTCCATGATCTCCAAAATCCCTTCCAGCTGTAGGCCCATGAGCAACTTCTGTTAACACTCTTCAAATAGAGGCAAGGAGAATTCAGAGACTCGAGGAATAGCCAGCTTCACAGAGCACTTGAAGTTTGCAAAGCATTTTACAAGTATTATAATGAGGAAAGTCTTTTATATCACCCTGGCAGTAGTAAGAGTAAAGTCCACTTGATTTTTTTTTTTTTGATCAAGAACCTGACTCAGTGTTTACCTGCCAAGGGAACAAAACACTTCTCAGTTCTAAACTAAAATTGAGTCCTGGCTTCTTTAGACTCTCAGCTCGAGTGATGAAGCCATTCTGGTTACGAGAGGTTATTTGGTCATCGGAGAAAGGTTCCTGGAAGACAGATGTCTCCCTTGTCACTTTTGAGGTCCGGTTGGCTCTTGACTTCATCCATCATTCTCCTGAAACCGTCGTCTTCAGAGCTGGCCCCTCCTGGCCAGATCTGATGGTCTTTTCTCCATCCTCTCCCTTTCTGAATGGGTCCCCTCCACTGATTCTCTATAGCACTTGGTACCGATGACTTCTCTCTCCTCCTGGCTCCTCTCTCTTCTTCAGGTTGTTGTGATGCCGCTTTGTTTGGGGACAGAACCCTCCGCTGCCTCTGGTGGCTTCCCATCCACATTAGAAGACCTAATTCTATGGCCCTCCTCAGTCCATTTAACTTTCATTATACCCACTACCTCATAATGTCTCTGTCTCTGACTCTCTCTCTGTAGGTATTATATATGTATATTATATGTATACACATACTGTATAGTGTGTATTATATTATAAATGTATATGTGTGATACATTATTACATATATATCATATACATGCATACAATGTATGTTGTATATATATCATAATACATACTATGTGTATTGTATGTATATATATGGAGAGAGAGAAAGAAAGAAAGTATATTGTACATCATATAAAAGTGCTTTTAAAATTTGGAAAAGTGGTGTCTGGTGTCTTAGGCCTTTCTGCCCCAAAGTTTTGTTGTATATAAACAGAAATCCTCTTCTCTGCCTCTTTGTATCTAAAAATTTAGATTGGAATTTTCAGTATTTATAATATATGATATAAAATACACATATAATATCTAATACACTTTTTTGAAATGTTGTTTGCCTTGTTAAAATTTGAGCTGCTTTAGAAGTGAAATTTCAGTATTTATAATATATTGTATGCATATATACATGTGTATATATCTATATATGTCTGTCTGTCTATCTATTCACCCATCTCTCTCTCTCTCTTTCTCTCTCATACATACTTTATTTTGCACGTTATCTGTCTTGTTAGAATTAAGCTCCTTTTGGGCAGGGACTGTATTTTTGCCTTTCTTTGTATCTCCATACTTAGCACTGTGCCTCTCCTAAAGTAAATGGTTATGTTTTTTGACTGACTGACTGACCTTCTAGTCTCCCAGATTTGCAATCTCAGCAAATTTCAGGCTTGTAAAACTCTAGTAGTTCAAATCATCCCACCTCCCAACCCCCATAAATACACTGTACTTTGGGGAAGCTCTAATTATTAGGAAGTTTTATTGTATGGAAAACTGAAATCCACCACTCTGCCTCTTTGTATCTGAAATTTTAGATGGGGATTTCCATTACTTCTTTTCCTAAGGAGGAGGAGATGGGGCATTCAGACAGGCCCAGGGCACCACTTCTCCACATTTTAAAGGCACTTCCAAAATGAAAAAGCAGTGTGTTGATGGGAAATCTTGAAGCCCTCTCACAGACCTATTGGCTCCAGCTTTTGACTTCTGACCAGACGGGAGGGCTATAGTCACTGAGTGCACCAGACATCACATCAGTGACATGAGACAGTAGACAGTGATTAGCGGGGAAAGCTCATGCCTTCAAGAATGCTACAATGACTTACAAAAATAACTCTTTGTGCTGGGGATCTTCAAAGTTGAATTGTTTCTTTCTTATAAGTTCAAAAAACTCTCCTCTTCTCCTACAAAATAAATGGACATGTTTGATTAGTTATGACAATTTTATGACAAATTTATTTAATAAAATACATAAAATTTATTTAATAACATAAAATGTAACAAAAATTATTTAATAAAATAAAATGTAATAAATAAATAAAATTTGATAAAATAAATAAATAAAATTTAATAAAATCGGGAAAACTAGTAATTGAAACCTCATGTTCTTGAAACCAGTTGGAATTAATTTATCATCAAGCGTGCATCTTAAGTTAGGGAAATGACCAGAGATATGAAAACATGAATATTTCAAGGAGAATGTTTCCCAAGGGGGACTACATACATAGTATCATAGGCTCATATATTAGGGCAAGAAAGGACCAGAAGTCCTCTAAATACATGCAGGCCTCTCTGGAGTGAGCCAAGACGGCATCTCCAGGCCTTGTCATACACCTGGCTTTATGGGACCACAGATCTGGAACTGGAAGGGATCTCAGAGGTTGCCCCGTTCACACCCTTCCCTTTACAGATGAGGAACCTGAAATCCCAGGTCAGGCAGGCAGTTAGCTGTCAAGAGGTAGGATTCAATTTCAGGTCCTCTGACTCCAGGGACAGAGCTGTTTATCCCTGCGGTCTGGTGTTAAAATAATAGACAAGACCCTATGTAATTAAGAGCCAAACTTTATAACATTCATGTCTTTATTGCCAGCTAAGAAAAGTACACATTTCATTTATATGAATAAATGGCAGGATTCCATAAGCATTAATTCAGAAGGCAGAGGGCAGACTAGAAAGAATGGGAGGTCTGCAGTCAGAGGCCCTGGGTGCAAATCTCCACTCTGCTGCTTATTGCCTGTGTGACCATGAATAAGACACTTCATCTCTCTGGGCCTCAGTTTCCTCATTTGTAAAAAAGAAAGGATTGGGTAAAGTGATCTCTAATGTCCATCGTCTTATGAACCTTAAGATGTGTTTTTGCTCTAAATCCTATCAGCCTAAGAGAGAGGGACCAAAGTGGATAATAGTGGTTTGGGGCAGTTTTATGGAGAGGGTTTTATCGCTAAGTTGTAACTTATGTAAAATAGTGGAAAAAATACGAAAATATTCTAGATGGTATTTCTTAGTAAACCAGGATATTCAATTAACCAGAAGACCTCATTATCAAGTGCTTAAGATAAACAGGAATGTTCCCTGAGTAACCACAGATGTGCTCTAAGCCCTACAGTTGGACAGCTGCTTTCTGGTATGAGACAGTGGACAGCTGCCATAAAGAAATGTCTTGATTCACAAAAAACAGGGGGTAGAGATGGGACCTGTGATTTCACTGGCACAGGAAATCCTGAGACGAGAAAACTCCTGCCACTGCAGGCTAAGCCTTCTCTGGGGCCTTGTCCTACAGAGCTGTCCCAAGGACTGGGAGGGTAAGTGATGCTCAAGGTCACGCAGCCACTAGGTGCCAGAGCTGGGACTTGAGCCCAGATTGACCTGATCTCAAAACCTGCTCTCTATCCACTACATGAGGCTTCCTATTTTAGAAGAAATACCAGAATAAAACACCTGTTTTATTTCCTACAGAAGGAAATGCCAACATAATGGGTTCCATTCCTTGTAATGGGCAGCTAGGCGGTGCTGCAGTGGATAGAGCACTGGGTTTGGAATCAGGAAGACTCATACTTATGAGTTCAAATCCGGCCTCAGATACTTTCTAGCTGTGTGACCCTGGGCAAGTCACTTAACCCTGTTTGCCTCAGTTTCCTCATCTGGCAAATGTGCTGGAGAAGGAAATGGCAAACCACTCCAGTATCTTTGCCAAGAAAAATTCCAAATGGGGTCATAAAGAGTCAGAAGTGACTGAAAAATGACTGAACAACAACAAATTCCCAGTAAACCCTGCACAAACCAAAAAGTCATTAGAATTTGTCACCCTCCTCCCTTCCCAAAGGCACAAGCATTTATCTTAAATGACAAAGAATTCTGGAACACCAGTCTTTCACTGTCATCAGAGATGAATGAGGGTGATAGATAAAACCCATGGGTCATCACGGCCCCTCATTTTTTCTAGCAGCTTCCACTGTTTTCCCTTCCCAACATTTCCCAGGGCTCATGACCAGAAGCCACTGTTTTCCAGGTAGTTTTGACAGAGGGTTTCAATAAATAGTAAAATCATCAGATTCTGAGAAAGACTCCTTGAGCCTAACTAGGTCTCTGATTCCAAGCCTGAGACTCTTTCCATTGTATGCAAGAGTGAGAAACTGACTATTCACTTTATACTTAGGCCCGGATGTGTAATAATGGATAGGACAGGGACTGCACTGGTGATTAGAGCTTTGATTCATAGTTATAAGGAAATCCCAGGATAGGACACTTCCTCTACCAAGGCAGGGCAGCATCTCTGTAACCTGTAGTCTTAGGGAGTCGTCTGAGTGCACTAAGAGTTAACTTATTGTCCAGGCTTGCACAGCCAGTATAGGCCAGAGTGTGAATCCAGTTCTCTAGGCCATATGCCATGCTGTCTCTCATAATGGATACATATCCAAAATACACGAAGGATGTGCTATCATTTTTAGTGTTAAATAAAGCCAAAGAAAGAAGCTTTATTGTTTTTCTATGTTAGACTAAGCTGTTAAACAGCTCTTCTAAAATTGTCTGTATTGTTTAAAATAAAGTTCCCAAGATGAGATTCTGAACAATTTTACCCAGTTCCAGACATTCCCAAAGAAATGCCATTAGTCCCAAGGTGGGCTCTTTTCACTTACTTGATGTACAGTGCCAAGTCAGTGGCTAAAATTGCCTGCTTGATCATTTTCAGTGTGGCCTTGTATTCATCAATCGACAAGCCACTGAGAATCTGGTTGCCCTTGACAAAGGAAAACACAGCGTTAAGACTTGACCTGGAGTCATAGTGAAGGAACAATAATTAATAGCTGTCAGCCAGTCAGCTAACTAGCATTTACTGAGTACCTACTATGTGACAAGAAATGGAAAGGAAAAGGAGAATGTGCGAAGACAAAATTGCACCCTAAAATGTCCCCATCTTCTGAGCCCGTGAGGATAGATGAAGGCAACTGTTTATTTCAGCTGTGAACTGCTGGATGACTTTCCCCATCAATGGCACCCTACTCTGGGGCCATTTTGAAATGAACTGATCCATGGTGGAGTCTGTCATCTCTGTGGTTTGCCTCTGTACCCTTTCTCTAACCGCTGTAAGTGCTCTAGCCCTGAAATCTATAGTCACCTCTTATCTTCACCTTGAAGTTACTACTTTAAGTGAGAGCAAGGAAAACACTTCTAATCTGTCATCAGTGCTAGAGCATCCAGAAGGCCTTTCCCAGCCCCTGCACCCCAGCTACTAGACCTGGCGCTTTGAAGGATACATTCTCCCAACTCCATATGTCTCTTGTATATACCTATCTATGGGCATGTTGGTTAGACTGTAAGCTATCTGAGGGTAGAGACCATTTTTTTCTACTCTTTATATCCCTAATACTAAGCACAGTACCTGGCATATGGTAAGTGCTTAATATATGCTTGTTGATTCATTGAAAGGATTTAAAATTGGGGGTAATTAAAATAATTTCTCTATTTCTATTGTTTACCACCTAAGAATTTGGACTTTAGGGGTAGAGGGACTTAGAAACAGGGTCTGGGGACCAGCTATAGGGATAGTACCTTGAGATCTATGGAGCAAGTGGGCTCAGGGTTAAAAAAGGCCAGTGACATGCTCCACTTGTGGCATGGGCTTCTTGGGTACCTCGCAGAGGCAGGGCAGTGAGCCACCCAGAGTTCTTGGGGCTGTCTTGGCAGTGCATAAGTTCTGCGGGTCTTACTTGATCATAAAAACAAGCAGCCTCTCAGTATAGGCCTGATAGGGTATTGGCCTTCATCTCTTGTCCATGGACTGGCCTAGCTAACGTCAGAGGGCTCCTCACAGTGTGGTTTAGAAGACAGGGCACTGGATTTGGAGTCAGGAAGACGTGGCTTTAAATCCTCTCTTAGACAGTTACTATCTCTGTGACCCTGGACAAGTTGCTTAACTTCCCAGACTCCGTTTCCTACTCTGCAAAATGAAGGGGTTGAATTCTGACCTCTCAGAACCCTTCTACCTCTAAAGCTTTGATCCTATAGTCACCAGGATGCCTGCAGAGAGAGACATTGAGAGACATTTTTTGGACAGTTCTTTTTAAAGGCCTCTGCTCTGAGGCCCTCTGCTTCTGGTGACTGGTGACTCCTTCCTTGGGACTGCCATTTTAGGAAGGATCCCAGCTATGCTTCACCTCACTCTTGCCTCACCTCTCTCTGGTGATCTTGTCTTCTCCTATTCTAGTACCGTCCTCTCCCCTAGCTATCCACTCCAGCTGTCTTCTTCCATTAGAATTGCAAACGTCTTGGGGCCAGGGACTGTCTTGCTTGTATTTGTATCTCCATCATGTAGCACAGTCCCTCGCATGTATAATTAAATGTTTACTCACTCTATATTCTATGTATCTATGTATCTATCCATCCATCCACCTCTCTAACCACATCTCCTTGTTAATCCAATCTTATCCCTCTCTATATCTCTATGTATCTCTGTATGTATCTATATATTTTTGTATCTATCTATGTATCTGTCTATCGCCTGTCCACCCATATTCTCTCTCTCTCTCTCTCTCTCTCTCTCTGTCTCTCTCTCTTTCTCTCTCTCCCTAGGCTAAAGAGAGACTGAAATCTGCATGGATGAAAGGGGAATCCGCAGTGATGACATCAAAGGCTCTTGAAATATGATTTTCCCTACAATTAAATTCTGATGAAGTCTCTGACCTAAAATTGTTAAAGGGCTGGTTTCAGACTCAAGAAGACATTAATTAGCCCAACATCAGCGGAGGGAGTTTCTTACATGAGGGAAACCACAGTTCATGCTGGAAAAAACAAAACAAAACAATAATCTGCTTCTGCAGAATCTGTGATCTCACTGATGTTGGTACTGTCACTGTTAACACTGATTGAAGCCCATTGTGTGACCCTGGTCCATGGTTGGGTGGGACACTCTACTTAATGTGCTGAGTGTCATCCTCTAATCATCTTGACATTGTGTGCATATCATGGGGACATCCAGGCTGCCCAATGATCATCCCTCACTTTCTCGAGGGACTGACTCACTTTTTTTTTTCCTTAGCCACATCCACACATCACTCGTAATTATATCCATTAGCATGGAAAACCACAGGTTCTGAAGAACTGAACTGTTATTAAAAGGTGAAAGAAATTTAAATTCTAGCTTAAAAAGCAAAAATTTCAGGAAAATGACCTCTTTTTTTTTTTTTTGCTAGTATTAACCAATCAATCAAGAGGTATTCATTAAACATCTACTAGATGCTGGGCACTCAGGTAAGTGCTGTACCAAAATAAACAAGTAGCCAGTGGGCTGAGAACCCCTTTTTTTGGCCCTTCCTCCCTATCCCCATGTCCAACGCCGAGACTGAATATTCTCACAGAACCAAGTAGCTGGTGCTATGGTGGGGAGTGGGCTTCCTCTGTGGGCTATGATGAGACTTTCTAGGGGGTGATTTGCTCTGCAACGTAAGGTCATAGGATCAAAGTTTTAGATGTGGAAGGGGACCCCTAGCCTACGAAAAACAACCCCAGATAACTAGTGACTGGTCCCAAATCACACAGGGAATAAGTGGCAAGGTTGGTGTTTGAACTGAGGTCCTCAGAGTCTTTCCGGGGCAGCCCACTGCCTCCACAGGTCATGATCTACTTAAAGAGGAACCATGACACAGCAGGGAGTGAGAGTGGAGGGAAGGGATGGAATCTACCTTATGTTTTTCTTAGGGTGATTTCACTGATGTAGGATACTCCCAGATGAGAAAACTCCCTCCCCCAATGCAGGTCTACACTTTTGTCTGCAACACAGACCCTTAAAAGTCACCTAAGGCACTAAGAGATTAAGTGACTTGCCCAGGTCAGCTGGCTGGCATGTGTCAGGTCAGGAGGGAGATTTGAACCCAGGTCTTTCTGGTTCTGAGGCCCGCTCTCTATCCACTATGCCCTGCTTCTTCTTGTACTAAAACAACAATGCCCCTGCCCCCTTTCCCTCAGTTATTAACTTCAATCTATAACCAAAAAAGGGATAAAGTTTTTTTAGTGGGTAGGAGTTGTAATTGTTTGATTTTTCAAGACGACGTCTTTGTCTAGAAAGGAATGAACAGGTCGACGGGCAGCCGGCTGCCAAGAACAAAGCCAGGGGCTGCTAAGTGAGCGCAGTCCAGGGGCCCCAGGATTTGGAGCTGGGAGTCTCCATCCCCAGGCAGCCCAGCCCTGCTTTGTTGGGGGAGGCCTCTAAGTGAGATGGTCCAGACGACCACGTCAGCTTCCCTTGCGAGCTCTGTTTAGGCAGGCTTGGGAGCACCCAGAAGGCAGCCACACTCGGAAGCTTTCAAACAGCTTGGATTTTCCTTCCTTACCCAAAAAGGAATAAAGTCTGCTTAAGAATTTATGATGCTGGGAATCATTCCAAAATCTAAAAATAAGACTCCAATAACCAAGTATTTGTTTTTTGAATCACACAACTACAAGTTAGATACTTACTGGGCTGTTAAGGATCATGAGGCATTGGTCGAAATGATGGTGCTCCATTATGGAGTGGCAGTAAAGCTGAGCGAGGGGATGTTCACTTCTGTGCCGTGTTCCAGTGGATAAAGGAAGAGAAAGGTCAGTTAGTCAGTCAAGTAGCATTTTCCTAGTGGTTACTCTATGCTAAGCACTGTGCTAGGCACTGGGGATATGGGGAGAGTGGAATGTTGATAAAAACATGTAGTCACTCAAGGGACACCTATATTCCCCTAAAGAGAGATGACTTGTCTGTTTTTTCGAGCCATTGTCTCTCATTTTCCCCAGGGAGGAAAGGAGAGGGAGCCTGCCTGCCTGAATAAACCAAATAACTACATCTGAGAAAGGGAAGGGTGCGAGCCTGCCCTAACTGGGCCAACTGCTGTGCTACAAGATGGACCATTTGATTGGTTTCTTTTGTGATTAAAAATAGCCCATACATGAAGAATTCCCTATGGCGTGACAAGCAGGGGGCAAAGAACAGTGAAAAGCTCTATGGATCAAAGGTAAAGAAAAGGTCTCTCTGAACGAATCGTGAAATCACAGACTCTGCAGGAGCTGTAACAGGCCTTAGAAGCCAGACAGTCCAGCCCGTACTTGGACAATGATCCCCTCTCCAATGGCCCCCCAAAGTGGTCTCCTGACTTCTCTGTCCTAAAGACCTCTACCTCCCAAAGGAGACCCTTCCATTCTGGGGCAGCTCTCATTCTCAGGAACCAGATCACACTCTGAGCTTACAGGGCCCTTGGAGTCCAACTCCGTCATTTTACAGATGAGGAAACTGAGACACAGATTGGTTAAGTGACTTGTTCAGGGTCCCACAGCTAGTAAGTGTCTGAGGCTGGATTTGAACTCCAAGTCCAGAGCTCTATTCTTTATAGACCAGGCCTCTCAAAAGTTAGTTAGTCCAATGCCTATAAGGTAGATAAGGAAACCGAGGCCTAGAAGGGCTATATAGCATGGTCAAGAATACAGAGGCATGGGACAGAGGTAGAATCTGAACTTAGGTCCTATGCCTCTAGAGCCAGTGTTCTTTCCACCGTCCTCTGCTGCCATGTTTTACTTAGGAAGAGGCATGGTTCCATTGGGATACATGCCACTCAAGGCAGCTCACACACTGATGGGGCCAGAGATACAACCAAGCACTCAAGGGTGAACAATGAATTCAATTCTATATCCAGTTACAGGAAACAAGGGACCATTAAATAAATAATTTTCAAGAAAACACAACTTCCTAGGTGTTTGGAAGGTCCACCAACTAACTGGCACTCTTTCAATTGCTGATGAATTACAATTTTATTCTAATGGATAGAATGCTTGACTGGGAGTCAGGAAGACATGGGTTTAAAGCCACCTCAGACATTTCCTAGCTCTGTGACCTTTGATAAGTCAAATGCTCTGTGCCTCTGTGTTTTCACATCTGTAAAATGAAGGGATTGGACCCAATGGCTCCCAAGGTCCCTTCAGTGCAGCATCAATATCATATGTGATTAACTCGCTCTGTGAATTAGCCCTTTTTCTGTTTAGTTCTAGACAGAAGAATTGAGAGAGATAGCAGAAACTGCAGAAGGGTAGATTTGGCTTGATATTTAAAACAAATGAACTAAATAACAATTGGTGTTATCTCAAAGTGAAATGTCTCAGCAGGCAGTGAGGTCCCCATCACTAAGGGTATTCAAGTAGAGACTAAATCACCACTTGTTGGAGATGGAGAGTATAAGTGTGTGCCTGTGTGTGTGTGTGTGTGTGTGTATGTGTGTGTGTGTGTGTGTGTGTGTGTGTGTGTGTGTGTATTCATTCCTGTTCAGATATGGTTTGGAGTAGACAGCCTCTGAGGTTTTTCCTGCTCTAAAATTCAATGATTCTATAAGGCAGGGCCACTATTGTTATCCCTATTTCACAGGTGGAGTAACTGAGGCTCTGAAAAGGGAAGCGACTTGTTCAAAGTCCCACAGCTAGTAAGTAATGGGGCAAGGTTTCAACCTCGACCTTCTGGCTTTAAGACTAGGAATTCTATAATGGTGATGATGCATTTCTATAAAGATTTAAGGTTTTCAAAGTGCTTTACAAATATTCTCTCATTTAACCCTCATAACAACCCTGGGAGGTGGATGCTATTATCATCTCCATTTGACAGATGAGGAAACTGAGGCGGAGGGTCACACAGCTACTAGGTGTTTGAGGCTGGATGGGAGCTGGGGTCCTCCTGACTCTGTCTGTGACACTGAGCTGCCTTAGCTCTCCCGCCTTAGGACTTTCCAGAGGAGACTTTCTGTAGCTCGGAGGAGTGTCTATGATTTATGAATGACATGCTAACCAACATCACGCAGGAGGCCTACACGCCCATTCTCTTTACTCAATTCCTTCAGGCCTTAGGAGAAATGAATCCCCAGCAAAGAGCTTGTTTCTTCTTTGAAGAGAAGAAAAGTTTCCGAACATCTCTCTCTGTGTGGCATAAATCGAAGATTCTCAGGGTGGGAATGAACTTGGGAGACCATTTGGTCTAACCCACAACTGAACTGGTCTAGCCCAGTCCTCTCGACCACACCTATCAAGCCTCCAGGAAGCCATCTGGGGACCTCTGGTGAGGGGAGAAGGCGCCGTCTCTCAGGGCAGGCCATTCCATGTTAGGCTAGCTCTTCCTGTTGAGAAGTTCTCCCAACACCAAGCCAACCATTGGGCATTTGTAGCTCTCTCCTGCTCCTCCCGGTTCTGCTCTCGGGTTCCTCCAAATGACCTCCATTCAAATATTTGAAAACAGCTCTCTGTCCCCTAGTCTTCTCGTCTCTAGGTCCATCAGCCTCTATTTCTTCAACTGCTTCTCTTTTGGCATAAACTAGAGACCTCCGCCACTAGCCATTCTCAACTTTATAAATGCCCTTCCTACAACATGATGACCAGAACTGAACCCAATACTCCTCCATCCTGCAGACACGTGGTTGGCATGCTGAGTTTATTCTTCATGTCAAGAGGCACACTTCCATCTTTTTTTAACTCAACAGATTTAATCCGAAGAACATTCAGAGAATATTCATGATGTGTGGAACCTTGGGTTAGCAGCTGGGGTCACAAAGATGATGTACTGAGTCTCAGGGAGAGGGAAGCCATCCAAATCTGTCTGAGAGCTTTGGGCCTAGAAGCAGGAAGACCTGAGTTCAAATTCAGTCTCTGACACATAATGGCTGTGTGGCACTTGGCAAGTCATTTAACCCGTCTGCCTCAGCCTCCTCAACTATAATATGGGGATTACACTAGCACTTACCTCCCAGGGTTGTTGTGAATATAGAATAAGATAACTTTTTTAAAATGCTTAACATAGTGGCTGGGACATAGTTGGTGCTTAATAATGCTTGACTTTCTTCCTTCTTTCCTTCTCCCCCAAAACTGGTGATTTAGATCCTCACAGGGAATTAAAAACAAAAAGAAAAGGCAAAAGGATGGATGAGAACTAGGGAATCACAGGGGGTGGGTTGGGTTTCAGCACCTCAAGCTAGCTGTTTCTCATTAAGCAAAAGCCAGTCTGGGTGACACAGCAAATGAGGGCAAATTATGCCCTGAACCTCTTCTTACCATCTAAAAATACTGATTCATGAGGCAAATCAGAGGCTGAGAAATACCGCGAATTTCCTCTTTACAAAAATACTTAGCACAAGTATGTGCCCTTGCAGCTGGGACTTTTCTCTCTCTTTGCTCAGAGACATTTGGGGTAAATCAGATCTCTAGGAATGAGGTCTGCCCCTCCCGCCCAAATCTGCTCCAGGCGGCCCCCACCTTGGGCAGCGGGGAACCAGGCTTGCTGGGCATCGGCAGCCGAAAATGCTGACTTGCCCAGGCACAGGGAGAGGAAGGAGGGGCTCCTGTCACCGCCTCAGAGGCCTTTCCTCATCTCATGTGTAGCATTTGTACAAACAGTCTTTACATTAGCAGGTTCATTTAGAAACATTACAGAAGACATCAGGGACTAGATGAAATTCTAATCAATCCACAATCAACTAACTTTAGAGAACTGAGGATAAAAATGATTTTCCTTTCTCTGAGCAGGTAAGACCAGAGATTTAGGACTGGAAGGGCCCATAAGTCATTGAGTTTAACCATCTAATTTTATAAACGAGCAAAGAGAGGTCCAATGAAGTTAAGTGACTTGCCCAAGGTCACACGAGTGGCCATATTAGCCTAGATGCCAGCTCAGGTTCTTTGACTCTAAAATCCAGTGCTCTTTCCACTGCTGCACATGGCCTCTATTGTGGATTACAGATATTGAATGGTCAGGCAAGGCCACGGGTTGATTTGTCTTGCTTAACTGTACTTGCTTATGAAGTCTGGGATGTGGAGGTAGGAGTCATTGAAAGTGATGGTGGTATTAAAAAGCATCAATACAACATGAATATTAGGGAAAACAAGGAAATTAGGGGTGAAATAAAAAGTCTCATCTGCATAAGCCCTGAATATTAAAAAATCATAAAAAAAGAAGAAAACTAACCAGACCTGGTATAGGGAAAGGGCTTAACCAAACAAGGGATGGGGAAATCATAAAAGATAAAACAGATAAGATTGATTACATGAAATTGAAAAGCTTTTGCATTAACAAAATCAACGTACTTAGGACAGTAAGAGAAGTTATTGACAAGGAAAAAAAAATCTTTGCATGACATATCACTGATAAAGATCTCTCTTGTCCAGAGTATATAGGGAATTAACAAATATAGTGAACACAACATAACACAAATATCTAAAGACGAGAGCCATTCCCCACTGGATAAATGGTTCAAGGATATGAATAAATAATTTTCAAAAGAAGAATTGGACACTATTAAAAGATAACTGTGAGGTTTCATCTTGCACCAAGAAAACTAATAAAGATGATGATAGATGAGAAGAGTCAATGCTCGAGAGGCTAAAGGAAGACAGGTGCACTAATACGCTACTCGTGGGCAGCTAGGTGGCACAATGGATAGAGTGCTAGACCCAGAGTCAGGAAATCTGAGTGCAAATTCAGCCTTAGACACTTGCTAGCTGTGCGACCCTGGGCAAATCACTTAACTCTGTTTGCCTCAGTTTCCTCATCTGTAAAATGAGTCAGAGAAAAAATGGCAAATTATTCTAGTATCTTTGCCAAGAAAACCCCAAATGGGGTCCCAAAGAGTCAGACATGACTGAAAGAACAGTGGAACTGTGAATTACTTCAATCATTCTGGAAGGCAATTTGGAATCTTGTTAAAATATTGACTAAAATATCCATACCCTTTGACCCAGAGACACCACTGTTAGGCATATATCTCTAAGAGGCCAAAGACATACAGCAAAACATTTCTAATGGCAGTTTTTGTGGTAGCAAAGAACTACAAGCAAGTAGATGACCAAAGAATGGGGAATGACTAGAGGAATGTTACATGGATGCTCTAAGAGATGAGGTGGGAGGAGAATATAGAGAAGAATGGAAAGGCTCATGTGAATTGATGCAGAGTGAACTAAGTAGTAACTACAAAAGTAACTATGACAACATAAACGGGAAGAACAGTAATGAAAACAGGGAGGCAACACTAATTACAATGACCAAGGTTGGGTCCAGAGGGAAAAAAAAAGAAAAAAAAAGATGCCTTCCTCTCCCTTCTTTACAGAGGAAGACTACAGGTATGAAACATGGAATATACTATTAGACTCAGTAGATGTGTTAATTGATTTTGCTCTACCTTTCATTCCTCTCTTTTAAATAACTCTTTGTTATGAATAATGGCTTATTAGGTAGATGAGATATATTTAGAATGTTAAAATAAGAAATCAAAAAATTTAAGAAAATTATAAGCCAGAACATTTATTTTTCAAAGCAGAATCAATTGTACAAATCCAATTATAAAACCCTCTTTGCAGAAAACCAGATTTGAATAATTGGAGAAATAGTAATTGCCTCAAATGACACTACCCCCTAAATTAATTTACTTATTCAATGCTGCACCAATCAAAGAATTATTATTGTATAGAACTAGAAGACTAATAACAAAATTCATATTGAGGTATGAAAGGTCAAGATTCTTAAGGGTAATAATGAAAAAAGAGGGAAGAAAGGAGGCCTATGATAGGCTACAAAACAGTAATCATTAACACAATTTAGTACTGGTTTGAAAAAAACAGAGAAACCAATCAGAAGAACAAATCAGGTGGAGAGCATACAGAAGTAAGTGAACACAGAAGCATAATTTTTAATAAACCCAAAGTTTCCACTCACTAGGGTAAAGGCTCACTATTTGACAAAAATTGCTGGAAAAACTGGA
This sequence comes from Vombatus ursinus, assembly GCF_900497805.2. NCBI lineage: Eukaryota > Metazoa > Chordata > Mammalia > Diprotodontia > Vombatidae > Vombatus > Vombatus ursinus. The sequence goes on from NW_020949971.1 coordinate 6,379,423, forward strand.
GTGTAGCTTGGCAAAAACTAAGTATGGAACAGCATCTCATACCATATACCAAAAGAAATGCCAAACGGAGGCATGGCAGACACAAAAGGTGACATCATAAGCAAACTAAGAGATGCATGGAAGAAATTACATTTCCGGTCCATGGATGGAGAAGAGTTCGTGACCAAACAAGTGATGGAAAAGCTCACAGAGATAAAATGTATCATTTTATTATACATAATTAAATTGTTTTTGCACAGATGAATCTTATGCAGTGAAAATTACAAAGAAAACAGGTAATGGGGAAAATAAGTCTTTGCAATCGTTTTCTCTACTAAAGATTTCATGTTCAAAAATATGAGGAACTAATTCAAATTCATAAGGCTAAGATCCATTTTCCAATAGATGAATAATCAAAAATAAATAAGCAGTTTTCAAAAGATGTCCGAATTATCAGCAGCCATAAGAAAAAAAATGCTTCAAATCACTAATAATAGAAGAAATACAAAATAAAGCAACTGAGATTCCACCTCACACTTGTCAGACTGGCAAAGACGATAAAGAAAGGAAATGAAAATGTGCTTAGCATAGTGTCTGGTACATAGTAGGTGCTTCAGAAATGTTAATTGATTGACTGTTGGAAGGGCTGCAATAAAACAGTAATTCTATAAATCCATTTGGAACTATACCTAAAAAGTTACTAAACCGTGCATTATATTTGACCCAATTAAACCACTACTAGACCTCTACCCCACATAGATGAAAGAAAGAGGAAAAGAGACCGTGTATAAAAACATTTGTAGCACCTCTTTTTGTAGTGGCCAAAAAGAGGAAAGGACACTGGGGTGGGGCAAGGAAGCATCAGTTGAGCAAGGGCTAAGCAAGAATGGCGTCTGAACGCAGCGGAATATTATTGGGCCATAAGAAATGATGAAGTGGCCAAGTTCAGAGGACATCGAGGACTTTGTGAACTGACGCAGAGTGAAGTGCACAGAAACAGAAGAGCGATTTACACGCTGACGGCAACTTTTGTAAAGAAAGTCGTCTTTCAGAGACGTTCGGCCTCTCATCGATGCATCGATAAACCATGCATCCACGGGACTGCAGATGAAGCATCCCACCCATCTCCTCCTGTCAGTGAGGTGATGGACTTGAAAGGCAGAAAGAAACACTTATTTTTCACAAGTGACCAATGCTGGATTTTGTTTTGCTGGACTATGTATATTTATTACTAGGGTTTTTCTTTTTTCTGAGAGAGGGACAGTGAGAGAGACATATAATAAATGCTTGTAAAAATAAATAAGCTCTTATTTAAAGCAGCAAAGCCCAATCTACATCTTGCCGTCCGTCCTCCCGCCAAATCTTCACAATGCAGCTCTGTTCTTCTTCCCATTCCAATATGTCTTTTGTTTGTGTTCTCTAAGAGCACTGCTTGGACTGCAAGCCCTTCTCCTCCTCCTTCCATGTAAACCCTCGTAGTTGTGCCCTGGAGCCTCAAGCCATCCAGGCCCACTCTTTCCTAGCCTCCTCTCTCCCTTCACTATCTTCTATCGTGCCCCATGGGATTCCTTTTCCACTGTGGCAGACTCCCCTTTATCCTCCTTTTCACCCTCAAAGAGAGATTCCATTTCTATGGTGCCTTAAAGAGCCCTGTGAGCCAAGAGATAGAATTATTATTCCCATTTTATTGTTGGAGAAACTGAGGTTCAGAGAGGTTAAATGAGTTGTCCAGGGTTACGCTGTTACATGTCAGAAGGAGGATTCAAACTCAGGTCTTTTTTGGCTGCAAGAAAGACATTCTTCCTTTGATCCAGGGTACTCCCCATTCTCTTTCCTTACTCCTATAGCAGTTATTGACTATGCCACAGAATTCTGCACTTCAACATGTGCGTGTGATATTCATGTATATACTACACACACACACACACACACACACTCATTCTTGTTCTGTCCCTCTTGTTTCATGTATGCTAATCCTATCTAGCATACCAGAAGCAGCATGCTTAGGTGAGTAAAGCAATGGCCTTGGAGTCAGGAAGTCCTGGGTTCAAATCCCAACTCTGACACTAACAAGCTTATGTTGTGGGAAAGTCAATTGACTCTTTTGAAGTCTAATTTTATCCTCTGCTAAATGGGGATGATAAGATCAAATGAAGAATTACTAGCTCACATTTTTACAGTGCTTGAAGGTTTGCTAAGTGCCGATTCTCACAACCAATCCTGTGAGGGTGGTATTATTCCCATTTTAGATATGAGGAAACTGATGCTCAAATGGGTTAAGTGATTTGTCCTCAGTCACACAGCTAATAAAGAAGTTAAGTGCTGAGTGAAGTGAGCAGAACCAAGAGAAGGTTGTACACAATAACAGCCACGTTGTGTGATGACTAATATTGATTAACTTAACCCTTCCTGGCAATACAAGGATCTAAGACATCTCCAGAAGCCTGGTGGTGGAAAATGCTATCCACATCCAAAAAAAGAACTATGGAAGCCGAATTTTTTTTTTCTCTTCTGTGGAGTTTTGTTTCCTCTTTCTGATGGTTCCTCTTATTGGTTTTAATTTCTACTCATCTAATATGAAAATATGTTTAATATGAATGTAAATGTATAGCCTATATCAAATTATGTGCTGTCTTAGGGAGGGTGGTGGGGAGGAAGGGGGAGAAAAAATTTAAACTTAAAAGCATATGGAAGTGATTATTGATAAATCAAAATAAATTAATAAAAAAAAGAAGTTAAGGCAGGATGAGATGCCAGAGCTTCTGGATTCTAAGGATTTTGGGACTCTTCCCTCTCCACGTATGAAATAATGTATAGAAAGGGCCTCACAAACCTTAAAGCTTTATACAAAGGTCAGCTATTATCATCACCATCTTTATCACTTTTGTTGCCTTCTTCCCTTTCATCATCATCTCTCCAACTAGACCCTAAACTCTTTTGGGGAAGGGACCACGTCCCCCCTCACATAGCCCAAGATCAAGAGACCTGAATCAGAGGCTGAAACACGAGACTACTTCTCTAGCTTCTAATGGGGGGAGACAGGGATCCCACTGGTTGAGTCAACTTCCAGGTGAAGAAATTCCCTCTAACCGGTGCAGGTCAGCTCCTTGTCTGCATCTTACAGCTTTAGAAAGTCACCCAGAGCAGGTGTTTTCTTTGAAGTCACCAAGTCAAAGGGTAGCCACAACTAGATGAAAATGTAATTGGGAAATGTTTAACAAAATAAAATTTAAAAACGACAACCTAGACAGTGTTAATTTGGGGTTTTCTAAGTCAATTATGGGGTCCATTATTTGAGGCTGGCACCCCTGGCCTGGAGAACTGAGAGAGTAAGTGATTTTCCCAGGGTCACCCAGGCAGTATATAGCAGAGGTGAGGTTGGAATCAGGTTGTTCTGCTCCTGATTCTGGTTCTTATCCATTATGTCATGATGCTTCTTATTCTAACCTAAGACATTAAGACTTAGAAGTCTGAGAAGAATCAGAACCTCCAGACTACACGAGAGGCGGGCGTCTAAGTGACGTGGAAACTTTTCTTCGGGGTCACAAAGACCTTATTAGCTTTTCCCAATGGAGATTTATCCTTCACCCTTTTGCCCACAGAGTCTCCTGTTCTTAAAAAATCAACATCCCCTTAAAATCAAGGTAATTACTTGTAAACTATCTCCTTACCCCATTAGGGAAAAAAAAGATGGTGGGGAAGAGAGTGTCTCCAACATGTGTTACTGTTAGAAAGGAAACCCCACCCCAAACCCTACATTATGATGGATGATATTATAACTTCTCTCTCAAGTCTGATACCAATTGCACTAGGAGGCTTAATATTTACTGAACGGCTTATACCATAGCAGCAACATCACAAAGCAATCACCTTTGAAAGACATAAGAACTCTGACCGATACACTGACCAAGCACGAGTCTGAGGGAATGGAGACGAAGCGTGCTAACCATCTCCCTACAGAGGGTGACGGAAGCCAGGGTGCAGAATTGAGGCAGGCAGTTTTGGACACGGCCAATGTGGGAATCTGATTTTGCCTGACTTTTTCTTTTAAATGAGGGAGAGGAGTAGGTGAGACAAAACGATTTTTGTTAACAAAGAAAGTAAAATTTAAAAATACTTATTGAGTCTATCTGAAACTGAACTTTGACTCTTTAGTACTGTAAGCAGATCAGGACAGAAACTGAAAATGAAATGAAATGACACTCATCTGCTCTTCAAAGGGTACCCTTCCTCCACATTCCCCTATTTCTGTTGAGACCACTATCATCCTTCCAGGCCCTCAGGTCAGTGACTGTAGAGCCCTCTTTGGTACCTCCCCTCCCCCTCAGTCCTTATCTACTCACAGCAGCAAACCCCAATTCAGGCCATTCTCTCTCATCTAGACCACAGCGACAGCCTTCTCATGGGCATTTCCCTTTTCTCATTCATCCTTTGAAACTGTTGCCAAAATAATCTTCCTAAGGTACAGCCCCAGCCAAGTCATCCCCCTGTTTAAGAATCTTCAGTGGATTCCCACTGCCCCAGGATCAAATAAAAACCTTTTTATCCTAGAAGCAAAGCCCTTCAGTCCAGCATTTTCCACATTTGTTTCACATGCTGGTGTTCCTCAGGCTTCTCATTCAGTTGCCAGTCTCCATGAATTTGCACAGGTTATCCAGAATACCTGGAGAGGCTTCTCCTCATCACCTCCATCTCTGCCTTTTAGAACCCTTAGCTTCTTTCAAGGATGTGCTCAGGGGCCACTCTTCTGGGAATCATTTCTAGATCCCTCAGTGGCATGGAAAATCCTTAAGGGTAGGACCGTCTTCACTTTTGTCTCTGTATCTACAGTGCCTTGCACAAAGTAGGTGCTAAAAAGGTTAACTAAATGAATTTCTGAAGTTTGAATGCTATTTCTGCACCCCTGGTCCCAATGGTAGCCCTTTTGGTAAGTTTCCAGAAGATTCTACTTTATTGAAAATTAGGCAGATAGTGTGTTGTTTTTTCACTTATTGCTTTTCCTTTGTTTTTGAAGAGGACACATGACGTCACGGGGTGATATTTCAGCTTGCGTGTGAATTGGACGTAGGTGATGCAGAGTTGCATAAAGTCGTCAGCTTCACTCTCTCTTCCAGAGTCATTGAGATACAGTCCAGATGACCAGTGATAGGACGCAGGGGATGACCTTGGCATCTTCAGTGTCTGACCAAGCTCTAAGCGCTCCTTACTGTCTCCTTCAGCCACCTTTGTGGCCATCGGAGCGAATTGTGCTCATCTGCCCATTCCACCAGGGGTATGTGTGGAGTAGACATCTCCTTAACTCACAGATGGGTCTGAGGCCTGCTGGTTACCCACAACCTGGTTTAGCTCATCCGCCAAAAGGGTTTTACCAGGGTATGGCTGCTGCTCATGCTACAGCTTCTCAGAGAGCTTTTCCCTAAAAGCCTATTGATACAGAAAATCCTGCTCTCTGTAGTATTTCTTTATCACCAAGTTAAGCCAATTAGCATTTTTAAAGTGCCTACTACAGGCCAGCCTCTGTTCTAAGCACAACAGACACCAAGAGAGGCCCACAGTCCCTGCTCTCAAGGAGATCTTATCCATTGGGAGGAGCCAACACACAGACTGCTATGTACAAACCAGATAAATACAGAATAAATCGAAGATGACATTAGAAGGAAGGAGCTAGCTTTAGGAGGACTGGCAAAGCCTTCTTGTGGAAGATGGCATTGGAACTGAGATTTAAAAGGAGCCTAGGAAGCAGAGGAAGGGGGAGAAGGAGGGGGAGAAAGATGGAGAGGAAGAGGGAGAGGGAGAGAGACAGACAGAGAGGAGAGACGGACAGACACACAGAGAGAGA
>NW_020949971.1:6385250-6566968 GCF_900497805.2 Vombatus ursinus
GACAGAGAGAAAGACAGAGAAGAGACAGAGACAGAGAGACAGAGAGAGAGACACATACACACAGAGACAGAGATAGAGTGAGAGAGAGAGCGAGAGCGCGCCAGCTCATTCCAGGCGTGGAGAACAGCCAGTAAAAATGCCCAGGGCTAGGAGTTGGAAGGAAAGAAAGAAGCACCTGTTAAGTGCCTACTATATGCCAGGCACTATGCTAATGCTTTATAAATATTATTTCATTTGATCCTCACAACAATCCTGGTAAGTAAGTGATATTTTCATCCCCATTTTACAATTGAGGAAACTGAAGCAGTCAGTGGTTAAGTGACTTGCCTAGGGTCACACAGCTAGTTAAGTATGAAGGGAAGGATTGAATTCAGGTCTTCCTGAGTCCAGGCCCAGTGCTCTATCCACTGTACCACCCAGCTGCCTTTATGTGCTGAGAACACCAAAATGAGAACCATCCCTGGAAAATTTTGAGTCCCTCCCCCTCGCCCCATGACTTGTCTAACCACAGGGATTTAGAAAGAAGAAAACCCTGGAAATGCTCAAGGATTGAAAAAAAGGAAAGAAAAAGGTCACAATGGAGCTAAAACTGCCTGCTTTCCAGTGGACGTGGATCCAGAATTCTGCATTACTGTCTTTTTTCCCAGGACATTTTCTGAAGTGGAGATGACGTCTCTCCAGATGTTTTCTGAGACATGTATTTTTAAATAAACAGAAGAAAAAAAATAACTGAATGGTTCTAGTCTCTGGCCAATTGAATGACCTTTGGTGGTGTCAGGGTAGGGGAGTTGTACTGATAACCTCCCACTTAATGTTATTAGACATCTTTGGGGGGGATGCGTCTCTTTTTGTTAGATCTCAGAATCTGGCAGGGGTCACAGAGATTTGTCAGGTTGATCAAAGCAATGATAGCAGTGATCTCCAAACCTCTGCTTTTATTCTATAGCTCTCTGATGTCCCCCCTCCCCTTGCCCCTTTGCAGGTACCTCCTAGTTTCTTTCTTACTGAATGTGATGCCACAGACCCCGACTGCACCTGAGGATGCTCTGGGGCCAGGGAGGCATCAGAAGGCAGCTTGGACAAAACAACAGCCTTCTAAGCAGCAAAGTCTAAGTCTCTGCCACTTGGCTAATAGCATGACGCTTTTTCTCATGACCAGGTCAGCCTGGGACACTGTTTATAATTTATTTAGCTGTTGGAACATTTATTTATTTACACATGTATACAACCGTTTAGAAAACAAGCCTGGACACACACTAACAGCTGTCATTTCCTTAAGACAGCAATCTTATAAGATCGTATCTATCTGTCGATATAGAACTGCTCTAAAATGTAAAATTTGATCACTAAGATTTAGATTTTTTAAAAATTGGAGCTGTAACAAAATCACCATGTTATTGACCTCAGGCTAAGAAAGAGAAATGATGATGGTGGTGGAGGATAAGGAAGACCGATTCCTCACTTGGCCATGAAGGCCTTCCTTTGGTGGGCACCATTGGGCTGTCGTCAGAAGCTGTCTGAGGATGTCCCAGGTGAAAATACTCTTTTCTCCCAACCCGCCTTAAAGCTATGGGGGAGTAGCACTCTCTGATGATCCTAAAGCACTGTTCATTAAACGTCACATGGGAGCCTCACAAGCCCAAGGGGTGGAGATGAGCAAACCAAGGCTCGGGGTAGGTTGCCTGTGGCCAGAGGAGAGCTTGTAGGAGATCAAGGAAAGATCTGAACCTGGTTCTTCTTGAGCCTCCAGCCTAACATTCGATCCACTACACACACCGACCCTTAGACAACTCGTTAGTTATTTCTACAGGGGAAAAACAGAGATCTAAGTTATCATTCCATTTATTTGGACTGGTAGAGCATCATGGCATAGATAGATAAAGTGAACATTTATTAAATGCTTACTATATACCAGACAAAGTGCTAAACACTGGACACATGCTCAAAAAAAGCAAGCAAGCAAGCCAGTTCCTGCCCTCAAGGAGCTTATTTACATTCTAAGGTTGGGGAGGGGGAGGGAATACATGTGCTGTACTTGGATTCCAATCCTGCCCCTGAAACTGCCTAGCTGTGTGACTCTGGGCAAATCATTGAACTTCTGGGACTCAGTTTCCTTATCTGTAAAATGGGGATAACGACAACACCTACTAGTAGAACAGGATTGTTGGGAGGACGAGAGGAGCTAACATACGGAAAGCATTTTGCAAATATTACATTAAAGTGATAACAGATGCTCGGTAATGTTAGTCTTAGTGTTCCCAGCAGTGGGACAAAGCAATCAGTCAACAGGCATTTATTAAGTGTCTGCTCTGTGATACAAATACCCCAAAATAAAACAATTCCTAGGAAAGTTAGCTAACTTGGCTGAGCCTCAGTCTTCTCACCTGTGAAATGGAACCAATATGACTTGTGGTGCCTACTTGATGGGGTCATTCTTGCACTCAAATTAAATAAAGTAATGAAAGTGCCCTGCAAGCTTTCTAGTGCCATGGAAACATCAGTTTCGATGAGCTCATTCTTCTCTATTTGATGGGGTTATTATTATTATTATCATTATTATCATTACCATTCCTAAGTAATAGAATAATAGCCAATATTTAGATAGCATATTAAGATTTCCAAGGTTCTTTACACACACTATCCTACTTGATCTTCACAACAACCTGGTAAGATAAGTGCTATTATGATTCCCATTTTACAGATAAAGAAACTGAGGCTCAGAGAGGGTAACTTGTTCATTATCATACAGATAGTAAATGGCAGAGGCAGGATTTGAACCCAAGTCTTTCTAACTCCAAGGCCAGCACTGTCTTTGCTACAACCTGCTGCCTCATCAGACCAAAGACTTAGGCTCAGATCCCAGCTGTGCACCAAGTTTCTTCATCTGTCAAATAAGGGAGTTAGCCTCCATGGTCTTTAAATGACTCCAAGGCTGGGAAAAAGACCCCTCTTGATATTTCAGGTAAAGCAAGTACCCAGTGGATTGTAAGCTGCTTGAAGGCAGGGACTGTCTTTTTATTCATTGTATCCCCAAGCACAGTGCCTGGCACATAGTAGGGGCTTCATAAATGTTTATTGATTGGATGAAAAACAAATGTCAAATGTTTTCTAAGGCTTTGAAGAAAAAGGCCCCTCTATCATTTAGCCCCCAAACATTAGGTCTGTCCTCTGCCCTCTGCCCTCTGCAGATGTGTTTACCTCTGTATATAAGAATTGTTCACCCCTCTGTGATCCAGGTCATGACTCAGAGCTGCGATCAGCAGGGCCAGGATCTCCAGGTCGGTCAGCTGGTTCTTTGCATACAAGGAGACACAGAGAGGAAGAGGTGTGAATGCTGGGCACATCAGGCAGAGAATCGATGGGATCTCATTGGGTTTGGTGGGTAGGTGCGGATACATTTTTGATGACGACATGAGCCCAATATCTGAGCTACGTGCCCCTCATTTTGGCCCCAGAGCACCTCGGTATGGCTGGAACCCCATAAAACATACTTCAGGCTGAAATGAACTGGACACAAATCAGCCTCATGGTGTGGCTCTGGTTACAAATGACCTTTATTGAAAGATGTAACTAGGATCCCTAGGATCATCTGTCCAGTCCCTTCAGAACAGCACGATACTGGCATTTTATTTTTTTGTTTGTTTTGTTTTTGCTTTTTGGTGAGGCGATCAGGGTTAAGTGACTTGCCCAGGGTCACACAGCGAGTAAGTTTCAAGTGTCTGAGGTCACATTTGAACTCAGATCCTCCTGACTCCAAGGCTGGAGCTCTATCCACTGCGCCTCCTAGCTGCCCCCCAGATGCTGGTATTTGAGGTAATCATCCTGGCCTCCTCTAGCCAGCTGTGGGTTAGACATACCTAGAACACCTGAAATTACCAGGCTTTGCCTCTCTGCTCAGACATCTTGCCTCCAACTCCACTGAATACAGCTGAGCTAGACTGTCCGAACCATAGATTCACCTGATCACCTGAACAAGTCATTACCAAAAGGTACAAAATGAAGGAAACAGTTGGTGAAATCTGTTTTTTAGATTTTCTTCTATTAGGAAGGATGAAGGAGAGTTGACTATCTTCAACTCAGAGATCTAGCTAGCACAAGGAGGTTTTACACAGGAAAAATAACGTCATCAACTCTTGGATTTAAAGCTGGAGGGATCACATGCACTCTCTATTTCTGGGATGGGGGGAGGAATCCAAGTTTGATTTTTTGGAATTTTACCCCATAATAAGCTTTAACAGTCCCCCCCACCCCCCACCCTCGCCTTTAATAACCTTGAATGGCTTAAAAATGTACTAAGATGTTTGGGATACTTTGTATAACTTTGGCCAGAAGCTAGAAAAGGAAAACTATTGTTGAGCCATTTTATTTGAGTGCTTTGAAAACAATCCCTCTGGAAAAACTAGCCAGTGAAAACCAGAAGCCTATGAAACTAGAAGCAGGGGGTAACTTCAGACTTCTAACAAAACCTACACACACATATTCATGTATTTATGGAACATACACATATATACATGCATACATGTATGCGTGTATATATGTACATGCACATAAGTATATACACATAATGCATGTATGTGTGTGTATACATGTGTGTATATACATATGTGTATATGTGTGTATATGTATGTACATACATGAAAAAGTGAGGGATTTCTATATTTCTATTATTTTTCCTGTGTAAAATCTATTTAAACAGTGTCTGGCACAGCTCTAAAAAAAGTCAAATTCTTCTGCCGCATTATGGAATCAGACCCTATTTAGTTGGGCTATTCCAGAGGTGGGGAGCCTGCAGCCCCCAGGCCACATGTGGCCACCCCTGGGCTACTCAATTCCCCTGAAGTTAGCAAGGAGACACCAGAGGACCATTCGGATTTCAGTCTGGGAAGTAACTATCCCTGCTGTGGCTCTGTGCTCTGGTAAAGGCCTCTGATCAGTTATCTTAACTGCTACTTTGGCCAATCAGTGTGACCCTTAACCTCATTCTATCAATAGTATTTGTAATGTTCAATTTTTTTTAATTCAACAGGTGTCCTGTAGGAAACCAAGATGGAATCATCTTTGGGAATCAGAGAGCATATAGAATTTGGAGCTCAAGGGGATCTTTGTGAACACAGGTAATGAGGTTCCCTGTATATGACATGCTGCTCACTATGAGAACGCCATGCTTGGGCATCAATGGGTGAGTGGTGCTATCAGTGCAGTAGATTTATTACCCTTGCATGGAAGTGTGAACACCTGTTATTCTCTGGGTTGGCTTACTTACTCCCTTGTGCCCTTGCCCTGGTAGGTCTAGATTCCAGCGGTAGACTACCATATGGTCACACGCAAACTCCCCCAGATGGTTACAATCAAACTCTCAGGGAGTCCGAAGGGTAATCCCATTGAGAATCCCATTGGGGAATCCCTCCCCCTACTCATTCTCTAACTCTTAAGCCCCACTGATGGATTTCCCATGAATACAACCAGCTACTTAAAGTATAATGTGTCCACCTGGTATGTGATATTATACAACCAGCCACTCACAACTTCATTTTATTTTCCTTGTTTTTGTTTTTGGTTTTTTTTGAGACTTGGCATTTCTATCACAGGCTGAGCCCATGGCTGGTTGCCACAGAAGCTCTGACTTGCTCTGTTTCTGACCTGAGCCAGTTTGACTGCCCTTTGGTGGCCTGGTGACCCCCTGCATCTAAATATTCATCTATAATGGCAGCAATATCTTAAACCCTTTAATGGTAGATTCCAATCTTCTCCTTTACCCAGAAATACTGTTAGCCTTAAAGGGACAGTGTCCCTTATGTAGAGTTGGAAGAGACCTTGGAAATCATCCAGTCTAACCCTCTCACTTTACAGAGGAGGAAACTGAGGCACATATTTATTTCTTTATACATTTTTAAAAAGAGCGTGAACGACACAGTGATAATTACCATTTCCTTAAGATAACTATGTTCTTTAACAGTATCTACCCATATAAAACTGTCTCTAGAGTACAAAATCTGACTTTCAAAACTTAGAACTGTGATAAAACCAACATGTGGTTTGTTTTCACTTCAGAGGACTGAACTCTCCCAGTATCACACAGTTATTAAGTGACAGAACCAGGATCAATCACCTCCCAGCACCCTCATTTTATCCCTGAGGAGACTGAAGCTCAGAAGGTGAAGGGCCTTGTCTTAAGTCACACACCTCGGTGGTCTGGGGCCAGTGCTTGAACCCAAGTCTCTCAATTTCCAGGCTGTGTTCCCTGACCTCTTGCAGGTTGAGAATAGAGGAGGGGAAATATCTCACTTTTTCCTATTAACACCATCAATACTGCTTTCCATTGCCAATTGGGGCAGCTAGGTGGTGCAATGGATAGAGCTCCAGCCCTGGAGTCAGGAAGACCTGAATTCAAATTTGACCTCAAACACGCACTAGCTGTGTGACCCTGGATAAGTCACTTCACCCTATTTCTTCAGTTTCCTTATCTATAAAATGAGCTGTGAAGGAAACGGCAAACCACTCCAGTATCTCTGCCAAGAAAACCCACAACAGCCAGAAACGACTGAAAACAACTAAACAATAATGATCAATTCTCATCCTGCAGGGTATATATGATGGGGTTCCATGAAACCAGTCTCTTTTTTGAGGGGTCATTTTAATAAATGGCCTGCGATCCGCACTGGGGGAGAGCACATCCAAATGGGTGAAATCAGGTGGAAACAAAGATACTATGTATACAATGGAAGGACAGCTACAATGAGGTTAAAGGTTGCTGTTTTGCTCTTCCTTCAACAACAATGAAACCTGTAGAACTTAAACAGAATCACAGCCTCCAGTTTGGAGGGACCTCCGGGGCATGAAAAACAACCACTTTCACAGCTTACTCAGTGGGTGGATGATCAGCCTCTGCTTAAAGATGTCCACGGAACAGGAACTCATCCTCTCCAATTCCAGTTTTGGGGAGCTCTAATTGTTAGGATAGCTACATGGCCCAGTGGATATATGCTTGGCCTCCAGTCAGGACGACCTGAATACAAATCTGAACTCAGACACTTACTAGCTGTGTGACCCTGGGCAAGTCACTTAACCCTGTTTGCCTCAGTTTCCTCATCTGTAAAATGAGCTGGAGAAGGAAATGGCAAACCACTCCTGTATCTTTGCCAGGAAAATTCCAAATGGAGTCCTGAAGAGTCAGACATGATTGAAACAACTGAACAACAACCGTTAGGAAGTTTTCTGCACACCAAGCCTACATTTGCCTCTCAAAACATCCCTGCTCCTGGTTCTGACCTCTGGGACCAAACTCTCCTTCTAACGTCAGCCTTTCCAGCCTCTGAAGGAGATGATCACATTACCCCCCCAAGTCTTCTTCGGTCTGAGCAGCTCCTTTAACGGAGCCTCCTCAGGCATAAAGGTGAGGGCTTTCTCCATCTCGGAATGTAAGTGGAATGGACTAAACCGTGTTTTCAGCGTTGGCATTAAAAATGAAACAAGGCAGAGGTATGACTTGGAACAGTGTGAGAAGGGAGTGGGCGCCTACCTGAATTCTGCCCGACTTCAATGCAGCGAACATGCACTGGGCCGTGTTAAAGGCATGTCGCCAATTGTGGTAGGCTACGTTCTTCCGATAATTCTTTTTGATGCTTAGAATCCACCTGCAAAGAACCTTGAAAGGAAACAAAGTATAATTTAGTCACACGTAAAACTCAAATTCATAGTTATACGTTCTGTCTGACCTTCTTTGTGTCTCTCTGGGTCTGTCTCTCTCCTCCCCTCCAACCTACTTACCTAGAGGTTATGTGTTCACGTCATGTACAGGAACCCACTATAACGGTACATGCAGAAGCCCTCAGCGGTACCCAAGAAGAGGGGAAGTCCTCAAAGTTCCACCCACCCATCCTGCCCACTTGACACCATTGGGAAGGTGTTTACACACTAAGTTTGGTGAAGGGATTATGGGGGGGGGCAGGATAATGGTAGGTAGAATGCCAACACCACTGTGGGGTCCAAAATTCTTCAATGTACAATAAAAGAAACTAAGGCAGATCTCTGGGCCAAAAGCACTTTATTGAAAGCTCCATGGCCCCTTCCAATAAAGTGGACCTCACATCTTCCTCACAAGTGGAGATTTCCCCTCTCTCCAGGGCCTTAGTTTTACAGTGCTTGATAGCCAGAGGCACAGAAAAGGTAAAGTAAAATACAGAATCTCATTGGTTGATAGACCTAGCTCTTGACCGTCCAGGAGGGCCTGAAATGATGCATCAGCATGGGTGGTCACAGGATGGTCAAGCAAGGGTCATCTCTGCTAAGTGCACAAGATGGGCACCTCCTCATTGTTGGGCAAGAGGGGGTGGTCTGGGGGTAAAAAATAAGTTGAGGGACTTTCCATACCACGTCAAGACATCCCACCCATGCTGGATTTGGGCAGGGTGATGAAACAAAAGTGGGCAGAGGCCTGGAGTCCTGCCATCCTCTTGCCCACATTGGCCTTGGTCCTACAGGCCAAAAGGCTGAGGTCAGCATTCTGGTGGTTAGGCAAGTAAACTTTAAAACAGGTTAGTGAACTTATAGCCTGTAGTTTAAAGTTTGGGGCCTATTATGAGAAAGAATCTATCTCATCTAATTATCCCTAAATATATGTAAAGTATACAATTCCTGTCATAATATTAGTTGACTAGACTGACTGAATGTATATTAATGGATAAGTATAAAACTAATAATCACTAACCCTATAAAATCCCACTAAACTGAATAATACTGATTAGAATACAATAGGGGCTTATAAATCATTCCTCTAACCACTATCACGGCTTCGAGGTCTCTCTCTCTCTGCTCTCAGGCTACCCCTAATTGGGTTCAACAATGTGGTGCAGTGGATAGAACAGCCCAGCACTCTGTTACTCACTGAGGAACCTTGAGCAAGTCCCTCTCTGGACTTCCTTCATTTCGTAGGAATCTAGATTTAGAGCAAGATAGAGGCAGAATAAGTGACTTGCCCAAGGTCACATAGGTATTGAATGACATAGCCAGGATCTGATATTCCAGTTCATTCCCACTCATTTTTCAAAAAGGGAAATCAAGATGTGTGAAAATGTGCTTTGCTCAAGGTCACATGGGTAAACAGAGGCAGAGGCAAGACTTGAACCCAAGCCCTCTTACTCCAAACCCACTGCTGTTTCCCTTGAACCATATTTCCTCCATAAGGTAAGGAGGTTGGAGCTGATGATCGTTAGCCAAAACTGAAACCTAGGATTTTTATGAAATGGTGCACTGTACACACCCAGAGTTATTACCAGTTTACAATGAAAGGATTTTATTCCTGTGCAAAATAAACCCTCAAAGACTCTATTTAAAAAGCATTTTTAAAGGTGGAAAATAAAATCTTTTCAAAGTCTCAGAGCTTGGGTCTATTTCAATCTTTATATGGTGTTCTCCATAAAATTTCCAGAGTTACTGGGCACAGGCCTGGTTATTCTGCTGATGACGCCTTCAAACCTTTGCTTGGTCTTTGAATGGGTGGGAACAGTCATGTCCTCTGTGAAGTGAGGTCTGCTTTAAGTGCGTCAGGTGCTCCAAATACCCAGAACATTCACTGTTCTGTGGGATGTGAAAAGACAAACCTTCCAGAGCTTGAGGGGGAAAAGCTACCCCTTGGACAATGTTCAACCCAGTGAGGATGATGGCAGACAGAGGCTCACTGAGCTCTGTCAGTGGCACGGGAAGCCAGATGCTCCTTAAGGTCCAAGATTCCCTGCTCCCATTAGGTCCCATTGGCATCACTGCTCCACTGAGAGCATTCCACCACCTCTGCTGATGAGAGGACAGCAACAAGACCTCATTGGCCCCTGGTCCTTTAAAGACTGCCAGGTTGAAGATGCAGCTCGAGGAGTACCTTCCAAACCTACCCTGTGAAGGTGGTTTGTGAAGTGGGTTGGGTCCTAGATCAGAGGTCTTTGTGTGTGTGTGTGTGTGTGTGTCCTGAATGTCTTGGGCAATCTGGTAAAGCCCATGGGCCCGTTCTCAGAATAATGTTTTAAATACATAAAATAAAATACATAGGATTACAAAGAAAACCAATTCTATTTAAATATATGTGTCAAAATATATATAAAAATAAGTTCATACACCCCAAGCTAAGAACCCCTGTATCTTGGGTATCACTTTGTGAGTTGGGTTACTAATTCTATTTTGCATTACTTGATCATGGTGATAGTAGCCCAGAAGAAAGTATCCCTGGGAGAAAATGGATCTCTAAGGACAAGAAAGGTAAGACCAGTCTCCTTGGGAAGACTTTAAGCTAGGGCTGCGAACTTTGTTTGAAAGGTTTAGAGGAGAAAAAATAGCCTAGGGCAGCACTGTGTGGTGTTCTAGAAACTTCTTGTTCCGAAAGAAACAAGCATGGGAAATAAACAAGAAGACCAGGAGATTGATTTATGGACTCAAACATTTACAGCAATCTGCAAACACCTTGAAGTACATGTGATATTGGAGGGAGCCCAAATGACATGCAGAAGCCAAAGGTCTCCTTGACTTCTTTCTTTTCCTTCTATGAGAGAATTTTTGACCATGGCAACTGAAAAAATAAAGATAAATGCAAAATGACCCTCAGTTCTGGTTGGCCCCTTCTGCCTGTGCAGTGGTGGTAGCAGGGCAGGGGGGCTGGTAGGTGCTAAGAGTCAGAGAGTTTTTCTACCACAGTGAGAAGACAGCATGACTTAGTTTGGTGTTCTGCAAGCAGCCCGCAGGGTGCAGGGTGTGCAGGCCTGCTCTCGACCTATAATCCAATGACCATTGAACTTTATGGGTGGAGCCCTCAATGTGAGCTCTTCAGTCAATGGCCAATGAGCTCACCTATTAAGGGAGGAACTAAAAATATCAATATTGATATTTTCACCACGAATGAAACAGAATATGAAAGAAGTTATGGCTCAGTGGAAGGAGGCTCACAGATTCTCTGGAGAGAAGCAAATAAAGGAGGTGATAGAATGACTCTCATCCGAGTCATCAAGAAACATCATTTCATGGGCCAATGGTCATTTTGCTTTAAAGTGTGCATGGTAGGCAAAAAGAGTGTCATAAAGATAATGGTGTATTGAATAGTTGTACCAACATCACCTAAGAGAAGGAAGAAGATGAGGAAATACGATGGAGAACTCGGCCAGACGTCATAGAAAAAGTCAACGCAGCCCACAATGTTGTTATTGTTGTTGAACCTTCATTTTTGAAGAGGACCAATGACATCATGGGGGATGGTATATGCATGAACTGAATTTAAGTAAGACAGACTTGCAGCGTAAAGAAGGGAGGGAGGGAGGGAGGAAGGAAGGGAAGAAGGAAGAAATTTTGTTTAAGAGTGCCCCTAATATCTATCTCACCATGAGAAATAGCAGAAGCCATCCAGCAAGTTGGGTAGATTCTCCATGGAGGGTGTGTGAGGGGAGTTAGAAAGAGCTTTTAGGTCATCCAGGGTTAGGGAACATGATATGGGTAATTATCCAGTCAAGGAGATTGATAGGTGACAGATAAGAGGAAAAAGTGAAAAGGCATTTATTACATGCCAGGAAGGAAAGAAACAAGCATTTATTTAGCCCCTCCTATGAGCCAAAGCATTTTACAAACATTATCTCATTTGATTCTCACAACAACCCTGGGAGAAAGGTGTTACTATTTCCATTTTACAGTTGAGGAAACTGAGGCAGCCAGCAGCTAAGTGACTTGCCCAAGATCACATAGCTAATAAGTTTGACTTTTGGCTCCATAATCTAGCTGTAGGTATTGTGCTAAACTCTAAAGGTACCAAAAAATACAAATAAAAAACTCTTCAGGGGAGGGATCTCCAGGGAAGGGAGTTTTGTTCTAGGGAGGTGGAATGAAGAGGGAATGTTGTCATGACTTCTCAGAAAGCATCAAAGAGATGGGGCTGGTCAGCTGAGAGGTCAGAAGCAGAATGAAGCAGTCCTGGAAGAACATAAGGAGTGCTTTGAGGAGGAAAGAAAGAAGGAAAATGATGTGTAAAAGCCAAGGGGAATGGTAGCCTGGATCAGGAGGCTGAAGGTTAGAAGAATATTACCCAGAGAAGGGTAAGAAAGAGAATTGCACACTTGGAGGGAAGAGCCATGAGGCTCCTTGTGTGGAGTGGGTCATTGGCCAACCCTGGGGGCAGAATCAGCTTGCACTCTAAGGCATGATGAGGTGGCTCCCCAGGTGCCATTAGTTAGCGGTGGTCAGCCATGAGAGGTAGGCGGTGGTGATACAAGGCAACATGCAGAGGGGGCATTCAGCTCTGCCCATCTGATTTGTCAGTCTGGTAAGTGAAGAGGTGCATCTCTTCCCATGCCATCTATCCTGGAATGGATGAACAGCCTAGAAGACTTCTCAGACTTGACCACTATTCCCCAGAGATAGCATCAGAAGAAGACTTGAACTAAAAAGCAGAGTTATGGGGAAATTCCAGGCAAACATCGGGGGGAAACGTCTTCAGGGTCACAAGATTTTTTTTTTACTACTAATGGAAAAGAGAGCAGTAGGCATGAGGCTAAAAAGATGGAATCTAAGGAAAAGGTTCTGATTTTGGGACCACAGCCAGAAATATAAGAATGATGGGTTCTTGGATGGAGATGGAGTATACTTAACAAAGGCCGGTAAAAATTGGTTTGGTTGGAGACCCGCAAATCTAAGCTGAAATTGGAAAAGGGCTGGTGAAATTAGCTCGTAAACATTCACAAAGTCAAATGTCATGGAACACATGGCCCTGTCGAAGGCATCACCAACCTTACAGTCCCCGAGGTTCACAAGCTCACTGCATTCCCAACTCCATGCCATCCCCTAGATCCTATCACTTTCCCAAATCTTATTGTTTCGACCTCCATAATGTTTCTCGTAAACTTCCTCTCTCGTTACATAGCCCCCATGCTAGTGCAGGCCCTCATCACCTCTCATCTGGACAATTAGCTACTAGTTACTCTTCCTGACTTGTCTGCTGTTCACTCCAAGGTAACCTTCACCCAGCTGCCCTACTCAAGAAATTCCAGTCTAGACAGATGAGGCATCCCATTACCTCTAGGATCCAACAGAAATCGTCATTTAAAGCCCTTCACCCAGAGTTCGTGATAAAGATGATAAAAGCCAACTACTGCTGGCCGTGGACCCTAGATGGAAGACTGGATTTCAAAGGAAAAAGAGGCAGGATTCCATGGCTCAATATTGTTCAGGGGAAGCTGGCTCAAGAAGAATCCAAAGCTCTGGCAGGCACAGTAATGGTTTGGATAAGGAGAAAAGGAAGGGGGAGAGGGACTTTTAGAGACTGATGCGGCTCCCTCTGACCAGCTCAGATTTTTAGAGATTCACATACAGAAGATGGAAGGAGGTCAGGGAGTGGAAGATGAATATCACAGGGTGACGTGGGCCTGGAAGAATAAAGACAGGAAAGGGAAGCCTGGGGTGAGCTGAGGCTGGCAATGAGGCTAACTTTAAAACAGCAGGAGCAGCAGCGATGACGATGACAACCGTGTTAGGGTAAAGGAAAGAGGAAAGAGCAGACAAAGGCCATGGTTCAAGATGAGTGGAAGAATGACAATGGAGAAGAGCCTAACAAAAAATGCTCTCCTCAATGCCATGAGGTGCTGGCTTATACAGAATGAAAGAGATGATAATCAATCACTAAGCATTTATTAAGCGACTATCATAAAAGCTAATCCATCTCCCTACTCTGTCCTGGTTAAACATTGTCTGGGATATCGTGGGAGGGCAGGTGGAGGGGAGGGGACAGGGTTACAGCCGTCTTCAAGTGTTTGAAGGGGCCCTATATGGAAAATCGTTGGACTGGTTCTCTTTGGTGCTAGAGGGTCGAACCAGGAACTAAGGATAGAAGTTGCTGAGAAGTGGGTTTAGGATTGATATCGAGGAGAAAACGAACATTCTTCCTAACAATCAGCAATCTAAAATAAAAATAGTAATATAATACCTAGCATTTATACCAGGCAGCTAGAGCACTGGGCTAGGAATCAGGAAGACTTATCTTCCTGAGTTCAAATCCGGTCTCAGACACTTCCTGACTGTGTGACCCTGGGCAAGTCACTTAACCCTGTTTGCCTCAGTTTCCTCATCTGTCAAATGAGCTGGAGAAGGAAATGGCAAACCACTCCAGTGTTCTTGCCAAGAAAACCCCAAAGAGGAGCACGGAGAGTCAGCTACAACTGAAACGACCAAGCAACCACAACAATAGTTAGTGGCTGCTCGTGAGAGGCTGAGTGACGTGGTGATCAGAGCACTAAGCTCTGAGTCAGGAGGAGCTGGCTTCCAATCGTCTCAGACCCCTGGCTGGATCACTTCCTCTCTGGGCCTCAGCCGCCTCACCGGTAAGTGATGAGTTCGGACTTGATGACCCACTCAGGTTCTTTCTGATTCCAAATCTATGATTTCTGATTTTGATGAGAGAATACCAGGTGGTGTATTGCTGCTGTGGGAGAGACAGAGGAAACGCAGCAGCAGATCTGAAAGGGCTTGGAGGGCATGGCTCAAGAGACGCTTACTCTGGTGCTCCCGAGATACTGATGTTGTGCTCCCCTCTGATCATGTCCCATCCACACCTTCCTTAGGAAGGCGGTGGTCTTCATGAGCTGCTCTGGCCCAAATTAATCAACTGAAGGCAAGCCCTGGTTAACGGCCTCTCCAAATGCTGCTGAATTGGACACGGGAAGACACAGAACGAAGCCTTTGCTAGTCCCAGGTGCTCAGCCTTTACGGGTCACATAGTTCACCAGACTTGGGCTCAGGGGCAGAGGGAGAATCTCTATTATAGCCATGCCATGATGGGGCTATCGAAAGGCCACACGACCTTCCCAGCTCTTTCCTTAGCTACCGTCTCTCATGAATGATGAGTGCTTTTCCCTAGTACTCTTCTTCCATGGCCATGCCTGCTACTCTCAATCAATCAACACCCATCTACTAAGAGCTTACTACATGCCAGGATTAATATATACACAGGGAGAAGAGTCGCCTGTGAAATGGTGAGCTCAAAGATACACACTACGGAGTATTAACGGTTTACCGCCTCTTGAGTGAGTCCAAGAGATCTTCTTCAGGAGGTGAGTGTGGGGTGACCTTTTAAAGACGTGGTGGCCAGAGGGACAAGAGAAGACACTAAATAGCCAAGTCCCTACATGTGAATAGAGAAAACAGGAAAGAGTGAATTCTGTTTGTATTGGCTCAGTGGTTGTAGACAGAATGGACAAGGTGGGAAGCTGTTGAGGCAGGAAGGTAAGAGAAGGAAGCTTCGAAGGAGTCTAAGCACCAAGCAGAAGAATTGGGCCTTGAAAAAATAGCCAGCAGTAAAGCACAGCAAGCTCTGGGGTAGAGCCAAGCTAACGTTCTAGAATGTAACGAAGGAGAGATTATTACGATTCTATTACTAACCAATCATTAAGTTGGGACCCGGGTTTTTCTCCTCAATTTCCTCATTAAGACCCAGCTCAAGTCAGTCTCTGAAGGACTTATCCCTCAAGGAACATGCTTTTCAATCTTAGACAGGACCCCACCCAACTGGGAGACCTAACATTTGTTTAGAGTATCAACAGAATCCAGTCTGGGCAAGTTCTTACCCTCAGAAAGGAGACCCTGTCCTCGTACTCCTCCAGGAGAGTTAAGGGTGACCTAGTACAGGGAGGAGAAAACCAACCAGAGTAGTCTGAGTGGAGATGGATTTCCCTGTCCCGATTGCTGGAGGTGGCTGAGTCTCATGATCAAGCCATGTTCTCAACAGGAGGAACGGAAGACTTTTAGCCAACCTCCTCATTAAATGTCCACCAAACATGGTTGATTCTCATTTGTCAAGGGAATTCCCTTTCCAAAGGGTTATTTACAGCTTTCAGGGTCTCCACTGGGCATCTTTAATTACCGAGAGAAACTGACTATCAACTTAGTGATTTCTGGCTTGTCTAATTACTAAGTTGATTAATTATCCAGAAACTCAGTGTCTCGGGTTTTTTCATCCATCTTACTCTATATTGATATTGGCAACAGTGTGAGGAATAGCCTAGAAAGAAGAGAGATAGGAGGAAAACCAGTGGGGTTGAAAAACATTAGCTTAGGACAGTTATGACAGTTCAGACTGGAGGTGGTGAGGACAAGGGCCATCGTGGTGTTTATACAAGAAAAGAAAGGTCAATGATTTTGATATTATGGAGGAAAATTTGACTAAAGTAGAAATCAGAATGATATTGATCCCAAAACACCCTGAAAATTGCCCAGACACAAAAGTGAAATGGTATTATAGGAATTAGCAAAACATAGTCCTGGGGATCACATAGATTGAGAGCTGGGAAGAATCTCAACATTGAGCTCATCCAAACCCTTCAATTTGCAGATAAGAAAACTGAGGCCTGGAAGGGTAACATGACTTTCCTATGTTCATACAGGTAGTCAATAACAGAGCCAAGACTTGAACCCAGGACCTCTGATACCTAATATGGAACACTTTCCACTGCATGGCTTTGCCTCTGGTATATGTTGTGATGGTAAGAAGTGAAATCAATGCTTTGGATATAAATACATAAACTAAGAAGCATGAGTTCCTTCTTCCCTCCACTCCTCATGTTGGTGAAGACCCTTCTAAAATTTTGGAGTTAGAAATGACCTTAGATATTACTTTGTCCCAAGTGCCTCATCTTATGGCTGAGGAAACAGGCCCAGATAGGTTCAATAACTTATTAGCAAATAGCCAGCAAGTATTTAGCAGAGACAGGACCAGAACCTGGGTTTTCTGGCACTCAGCCCACTGCTTGTTCTTCCCCTGTCATAGAGTCAATGACCTATCTCAGGATGAAGCATGAAGACATTCCTCCTCAGATGCCCATCAGTTGGGGAATGGCTGAACAAGTTGTGGTATATGAATGTAATGGAATACTATTGTGCTATAAGAAATAATGAGCAGGTGGACTTCAGAAAAACCTGGAAAGACTCGTATGGACTGATGCTGAGTGAAGTGAGCAGAACCAGGAGAATGTTGTACACGGTAACAGCCACGTTGTGCGATGACTAATATTGATAGACTTGGCTCTTCTCAGCAATGCAAGGATCTAAGACATCTCCAAAAGCTCTCATGATGGAAAATGCTATCCACATCCAAAGAAAGAACTATGGAATCTGAATGCAGATCGAAGCATACTATTTGCTATTTTTTTCTTCTGTTGTGTTTTTTTCCTCTTTCTGGTGGTTCCTCCTGTTGGTTCTAATTCTTACCTACAACATCGCTAATGTGAAAATATGTTTAATAGGAATGTATATGTATAGCCTATATCAGATTACGTGCTGTCTTGGGGAGGGAGGTGGGGAGGGAGGGGGGAGAAAAATTTAAAACTCAAAAGCTTATGGAAGTGATTGTTGATAATTCAAAATAAATTAATTAAAAAAAAAGACATTCTTCCTCGACAATCTTTCTTTGGTATCTCATGATGGCCAAAGGTCACGACCCTGGGTTCTCAAAGCCTTATGGAGGCCAAGCTCTGGCTCATCCTACCAAGCTGCCAAGGCAAGAGTCCAGGGCTGGGGATGGACTGTGTGACCATGGGAAGGCTCATCACCTGGCTGTGGTGTGACATGTTTTTGGTTACAGCAACTCACAAATACCATCTATTGATGCAGGGAAAGGTTGCAACCTGTATCAGGGAAGAGAATGCACACACCAATGAAATTACAGATGCTTGGAGCATGTAGGATGAGGGTCCATGAGACAATACAAAGAATGTTTAAACCCCTGGCATTTTGGAAGTAGCTAAAATAGGTGGGTATGGAAAGATCTGAGTGAACGACATAACCATCTTCAAGTTTTGAACGGACAACTTGGGTTAATAAGCTCATACAATGCAATGATCCACCATGATTGCAGAGGACCACTGATGAAGCATCTCCTACTTCCTAGCAGGGAGGTGAGTGACTCACAGGGCAGAAGAACACACCCATTTTTGGACATGGCCAATGAGGGAATTTGTTTTGACTATACATATTTGTTACCAAGTTTCATATTTCTTTTTTTTTTTTCTGAGAGGGAGCAGAAAGGGGGAGAAAATGCATGTTAATCCAAAATAAATAAAATTCAAAGTTTAAACAAAAAAATCCTAGGATCATAAATACAGAGCTGGAAGAAATCTCAGTGACCATCTGGTCCAATTTCCTCACTTTATAGATGAGGAAACTCAGGCCCAGGGAAGCTGCAAAGGGGAGATATGAATCCAAACCTCTGACTTTATTTATTCATTTGAAGACTGGGTCTCCGTATTTCTACCGGGTTGGAGGTATATTGATCTCTTATGGGCTCGATGCCTCTACTGATCAGCACAAAAGCCCTGACTTGCCCTCTTTCCAACCTAGGCTAGTTTGCTCCTCCTTAGCAGCCTACTGGCCCCCTACTCTTGGGCATTTACCACATTAGTGTTGGACTTGGTGTGGGCACCTGACCACTGCAACCCCCTATAGCTCAGAACCCCCTGAGCTCAAGAGATCTGCCAGTCTCAGCTTCCCCCAGCAGGGACTGCATATGTGTGCTGTAAGGTCCAGTGTCCTCTGACTTTATGGCCAATTTGCTTTCTATTAGATCACTCACAGAAGTGAAAATGAGGCTAAATCTAAGAAGGGTTACCTAGCATAGGCCATTAGTGTTGAAACTGCACAGAATTGTTAAAGCCTCTTCACTGAGGGATTTGTAGCTGAGTGGAAGGATTCACAAAGGACAGATTGTTCCATTCCAGAAGGTTCCTACTGGTGGTAGCCATCTATGGACCCACATCTATCCTGAGACCACACGTTTCACAGAGTTCCCCAAACAGGCATTGAGTGGCACTGGTTTACCATCCGATTACCTTCTGAGGAGGTAGCAAAGCCGAGCACTGGGGTTGGCGAACCCAGGGCATCGTGCTATCCAAATCATCTTTGTTTTCACAAATTCAGTTTTACACAGGACAAAAATAGCCCTGAAATCGTTCACGCTGAATATTTTTTTTTATCCTAGCCCCTCCCCTTCCCTCTTACCTCGTGTTTCATCTGGAAATTCTGCACGAGGTTGAGGTCAGTGAACATTCGAATTGTGCAGAGGGCCGTGTCCAGATCGGAGAGTTCGAAGTCACTGAAGGAGAAGTCCATTATCTTGAGGGTTTGGGCGGATGGTATCGTGGCGGCCTTAATGGGAGGGGGGGGAGGAGGCAGGCAAAAAAACAGCAAAACATAGCAGTCAGCAGTCGCAGCTGCCACCTTTCAGAAAGGTTCCCTGCTCTGTTGGCAAAACCAACATCGTCGTTCCACCCCTCTAGAATATTTTAAGTGGTTTCAAGTTGCTTAGTAAAGAATTTTCTTCTTCCATTTATGCCCCCAAACATCTGCTCTCTCCTCACTCCGAGGGAAATGAAGCCTCTTACAAAGATGAGGGAGAATGGATGCTTGATGGCATGTTACTGAATAAAATAAACTCCAGCTAAGTGGTGCAGTGGATAGAGCACTGGGCCTAGAGTCAGGAGGACTTGAATTCAAATCTGACCTCAGACACCTGCTAGCTGTGTGACTCTGGGTAAGTCACTTAACCTCTGTTTGCCTTGGGACTAGCTAGGTGACACAGTGGATAGAGCACTGGGCCTAGAGTCAGGAGGACTTGAATTCAAATATGGCCTCTGATACCTACTAGCTGTGTGATCCTGGGCAAGTCACTTAACCCTGTTTACCTCAATTTCCTCATTTGTAAAATGAGCTAAAGAATGAAATGGCAAACCACTCCAGTATCTTATTTTATAGTAGCATCCTACTACTGGATGCTAAACTTGGAGTCAGAAAGAACCTGTGTTCAGATCCCATTTCATCCAGCAATTAGTTATGTGACCCCAGGATAGTTCCCTATCCTTTCTGGATCAGTTACCTCATCTGTAAAATGGAGGTTTTGGACTTGAACGTCCCTTCTGGCTCTAAATCTCTGAGCCAATAATCCTCTTGCCAGATGGTCACTGCCACATTAATCCACATTTCCATAGAGCTTTGAGAGGCAATATGTGGACTGAAGGCTGGTCTTGGAGCCTGAAAGACCTGGGTTCAAATCCTGCTGTGACACACAGCTTGGTGATTTTACCTCCCACTGCCCCAGGACGGTTCTCTAGGCTGCAAGCTTCAGAGAAGTTACTGATCTACATTATTGGAGGAAGACACTGCATGGAAATTTCCTTGTACTGATGAAATCATGAGCCCAGTTAAAAAAAATTCCCAACGCATTTTCCTTATAACAACCCTGTGAGGGAGGTAGCACGATCACTACTATTCTCATTTTGCAGTTGAAGGCACGGAGGCCCAGAGGTAGTGATCTGCCCATGACTGCGTTGTTGTTGTTGAGCCGTATTTCAGTTGAGTCCAACTTTCTGTGACCCTGTTTGAGGTTTTTTTGGCAAAGATACTGGAGTGGTTTGCCATTTCCTTCTCTAGCTCATTTTACGGATGAGGAAACTGAGGCAGGCAGCGGGTAAGTGACTTGCCCAGGGTCACACAGCTGGTAAGCGTCTGAGGCTGGATTTGAACTCAGGAAGATGAATCTTCCTGACTCCAGGCTTGGTGCTCTATCCACTGTGCCACCTATGTGCCCCCCATGTCTGACTGCATAGCTTGCATGAATCTGAGACTGGATTCTCATCAGGGTCTCCTGATCCCAAGCCCAGCATTCTAGCCACTAGCTCGTGCTGCCTCTTGGGTGAGCACATGTAAGGAGGCAAAAATGAAAAGGTTTGGAACTGGGAGGGACCTGGAACAATTCTCTAGTCCAAACCTGAGGCCCAAGCAAGGAAAATGACTTGCTTAAGGTCATAAAGATGATAAAGGAGATGGGATTCAAACCTCGGTCCTTTAATATTAGATCAATCCCCTTTTACTGAACCATACTGCCTCAGCTCTCTGGCACTGCCATCTGGAATGATCGTGGAGCTCCAGAAGGAGAAACGGTCACTTCACAGCCTGATGCCACCTACTGGTGACTCAACAGAGTCAATTAAACTCAGCTGGTGGCAGTTGATGCCTCCTGGGTGGAGCGAGCTGATTGGTCATTCACACTGAAGCCAACGGCTTTCCTCTGGGCAAGCCTCTAAGAAATGGTCTTAGATGGGACTGAGGGATGGTGATGGTGGAAGGAGGACAAGACTAGCAAGGAAATAGGGAGAAAAAGAAAGGAGGGAAGGAGGTAGGTCAGATTCCTGCCCTCCTCTGAGCTTTCTTTAACCTTCCGTCACTTGGGTCTCTCCACTCAGTCTGCTGTCTTCTCCTTCTTTGTTGTCATAGTCTTCTGTCACCATCATCATCATCATCATCATCATCATCTTCTTCTTCTTCCTCCTTCTTCCTCCTCCTCCTCCTCCTCCTCCTTCTTCCTTCTTTTTATGGATGTCCTTCCATCCCACCCCCACCCTGGAAGTAATCTCAGTTAAGACCAAGGGCTTGCCACGTTCTCCTGCTAATCTCTGCCTTTTGCCTTCACTAAACTAGGTCAGTTTTCTGTGGTTACTCAAGCAAGACCACCATTTTCCCCAGTCACAAACAAAGGTTTAATGGAAAAGGGTGCTAGACTGAGAATCAGGAGGGACCCGGGTCTCAAAACTACACTGGATGCTTCCTAGCTGTATAACTGTGGGAGAACACTGTACAACTCTGGGCTTCAGGTTTTTTAGTTTGTAGAACAAGGGGACAGGACTTAAAGGCTTTTAAGGTCCCCCCCAACTCTAATATTTATGACCCTAGGGAGAATCCATTCTGGTCCCAAGACCAGAATTCACAAGAAAATAAGCACGTCATAAATTCACGTTATAACTCTTTCCACAGGATGATCTGAGGGCTGAGAGGCTGGAGAACAGAGGAGGATCTAAACTGTTTGGATATACATCTTGGTGGCTTATCCCAGCTAGGAATCCGAGACAGCACGAGTAAAGTGAGGGAGCGGGGAGCTGAGGGAGGGGAGTGAGACCACCTTTATAACCCCCGGGAGTGGATGACAGTCACGGTCCACAAAGCGACAGATGGCTTTCCCTGGGGGACCCCGGCTCCAGGAAGGAAGTGCCTTTTTGTTCTCCCTTGAACAAAGAGTTGTGGGAAAGGCAGAGCCAACTTAGCACATGCTCCTCTTCCTCAGCCTTCACTCCATCCCCAGAGTCCAGAACAGCTTCTCTTGCATTTGCTGCAAGCTGGAAGATTTCCTCCTCTATCATGGAGCCAGCGCCCAAGCTTTCCAAGTGTACCCCAAAGAGAAGTGAACACCTTCCCGCAACTCAAGATAAGAGCTTATCGGAGTCTTGTAGTAGGTGATGGGATGTGCGTGATGGCCAAGTTACAGGCATATATATGTTACGGACATGCATGTAATCATTATCGTTATTTTTATTTGAAAGTCACATGACAGAAATAATTTAAAACATTGTTGTCTGTTTATTCTCATGGGCACTGACTATGCAGCTGGCATCCCAGACTCCTTTGTAATCCAGCCAGGGCTTATTAAGTGCCTACTGTGTGCCAGGCGCTGTGCTCTCTAAGAATGCAACTAATGGAAAAATACTCGGAAAGCTTGAGATATGGGTGAATATTTAAGTGTGAAACATCGTTGCCTCTACTTTTTATAAAATCAGCAGCTGGGTGGTAGAGCTGGACAGAAGTGCCAGAGTTGGAGTCAGAAAGACTTGAGCTCCAATTTGCCTGAGACACTTACTTTGTGTGAGCCTTTACCATTTTCAGCCTCAATTTCCTCATCTGTAAAATGGGACACTAACAGCACCTCCCTTACAAGGTTGTTTTGAGGATCAAATGAGATTATACACACAGACATACTTAAAGTGTCTCTTTCTTCTCTCCCTGTCTCTCTCCTTCTGGGCATGTCTCTCTCTCTTTCATACATGGTACATACACACACACACACACACACATACATATATACATAGTTTCCAGTTTTGCGTATGTATATATATGTCTGTATACATGTATACATATATACACATCTATGTGTATGTGATTGCAAACCTTTGAGCTCCACAAAAAGTGAGCTAAATTATATATATAGATAGATATATGCATCTAACTATATATATACATATACATGCCTATTACATGTTTGTATATATCTACATACACACATATCTACATCTCTATATATATTATATATATTTGTAAACCTTGAAGCTACACAGAAATGTGAGCTGTTATGACCATTGTAGAATGCCAGAACCTCACAGTTGGATCTGATAAATGTGATGATATCACCGTGCTGCTCCAAATTCCTCAATAGCTCCCACTTGCCTCAAGGATAAATGACAAATGGCAGCTGAGGTCCTCCACGGTCTGGCTCCTCCATTTCTTGTCCTTTTCAAGCTGCCACTTACATTTCTAGTTTGTTTCCCATGACCTCACTCCCTGAACTCCGCATTTCAAACCGCTTGTCAGTGGTACAACCAGCCATGTTTTACCTCCTCATCTTTGCCCAGCTGGCTCCTCATGACTGGAACATCTGGTAGAACGTAAGCTCCTTGAGGGCAAGGACCATTATTACTTTGCTGTCCTTGTGTTCCCAGCACAGCAGGATAACTCGCATGTAAAATGTGCTTAAGTGGCATTTGCTGAGTTAAAATGGAATATATTCTCTACCGCACTGACCTCCTAGCTTCCTACAAGCAGCTCCGGCGGCAAATCCTACATGAGGCTGTTCCTTTTCAGAGAGTTTGGCCACAAATCTCTCCCTCTTGAGACTGCTCGGTATAATTTGACACAGACTTGTACGTGCATGTACCTACTCTACCCTCCTAGGGACACGTAAGCTCCTGCGGGCAGGAGTGGATTCCTTTTTGGTTCTGTATCCAGTCATTGCCTGGACACAAATATCACAAATATCACAGATGGTTAAGAAATGTTTGCTAAACTGAATTGGAATGGGCCTCATTCAGTCAATTAACAAGCATTTATAAAGCACCTACTGTGTGCCAGGCACTGTGCTATGAGCCAGAGGCACAAATATAGGAAACAAATCAGTTTCTCTCTTCAAGGAGCTTATTCTATTGGAAGAAAACTTGTCCACATAGACACAGACACACACACACACAGACACACACACACACACACACACACAGACACACAGACACACACACACACACACACACACAGAGCCACATACACAGATGCATGCAAAGAATAAATACCAGGTAGTTAAAAAGAAGGCAGTTTGTGAGTGAGGGCCCCAGAACTTGGGAGAAAGGCTTCATGGGGAAGTTGGCACCAGAAAGGAAGGGGCTGTGAAGCAGAGGTGAGGGGGTGACTCAGGGACATCTAAGATCTCTTCCAGGTTTAAATATCTGAGCTTACAACCTAGGAGTCATTAAAATACTTGAAGACAAATCATATCCTGTCTCCCCCTAAGCTAAACATCCCTGGTGTCACATGGAAGGATTGCTTACATTTTCCAGGTAGAAAGAGCGATATGTTTGGAAAGAGCCTTGGACTTGCTCCAGGAGACCCAGATTCAGAGCCTGGGCCCACCATTTACTTCCTGTTGCATGAATCACTCTCAGAAGGCCTGCAATAAACAGCTGAGCCAGAGGGTATGCATCAGAGTACAGCACTTGGGTTTTCTCTTTTCCCAGGGAGATTATCATTCTCCTCCCTGGGACCCACCTAAGCAATCCTCGGGGCGGCACCTCTCCAGGGCAAGGGCTGGAGGAGATGAGTGTTGAAAGCAGTCTTCGCTATGTAGTTACCCATCTTCCTGGGGCACCATTAAATCTTTTCTGAGGTCCATCAATTCCTCTGCTTCTCACCATGACAAATATTGTTGGCCTGCCTACTGACGGCTTCTGATTGGGATGGCCATTTGCTGTTAGGAACATGGATTTAGAACTGAAAGGGACCTCCGAGGTCATCAAAATCAACTCCCTCATTTTAACACGAAGGAAATAGAGGCCTAGAGAGCTGATGGGATTTGCCTGAAGTCTTATGGGTAGTTAGTGACAGAGCTAGGATTTGGATACAGATCCTCTGACTTCAGGCCCATCAGTCTTCCTACAGAACCATGATGATTCTCTCTTAGAGGTATTAGTCTCCATTTCATATAAGTTGGAGGGGACATTTGCTGATGATGCAGAGTCACCTTGCAGAAAATAGCATCCCCTCCATACTCACGGCCTCCAAGAACTGCAATCGACCTTAGAAGGTCTGACATTAATGGAAAATAATGCAACGCTGTGGTTAGGTAAATAAAAGAAAGAGACTCATTCCACTTGGTCATTTAAAATTCCCAAGTCTCTTATTTTGGGTGTGTGGTTCATATAAAGTCTATATTTAGTAGCTGATCTCTGGTAATCTCAGGAGGAAACAGAGAAATGTGACTACGGGGTTATTCCATTGGACCAACCCTCCAGTCTTTACACAAGCAAAATCCATCTTGTTAACAGTGGGGCTTAGTTCATCTTGAGCCTGGTGGCTTGAGTGCCAGCAACCATAACAAAGGCTATGGAAACCTGGAAGCAACTCCCTGAGGGCCCCCAGAAATGTGATGAGGAGAAGGCCCCTGACTCACAAAGTCATCCAGGCAAGTAAATTGAATTAATCAAGAACGGCAGCTCCTGAACTTTGTCCTGTGTGAAATGTCAAATTCTTCCACTTGCCCATTGGCATTTTTATCAGGAAGCACATTACAACAAAGCTCGGTGCCCAGTCGATGCAGATACGAAAAGGAAAACCATATTTCAAGACACTTGCCGTCTTAATGATTCTTTCTTCTATTTCATTAGTCATCAAGTTGCTTCACAGACTTTTTTTGATTAGTCAAATTATCAAAGTCATTAAAATAATAATAATAATAATAATTATAATACTAACAATATTTAGGAGCAGGGCAAAGGAAATCTTTAAAAAAAAGTGTATAACACCCCCACCCCCAAAAGACCTCGGGTTCAGATAATCATCAAACTAGATTTGGCTTAATCTGCTCATTTTACAGATAAGGAAACTGAAGCCCACTAAGGTTAAGTGATTTGGATAGCAAACACTAGAGGCAAGATTTGAACCCAGTTCCTGCCTCTAGAGCCCGTGTTCTTCCTTTGGCATCGAATGATGGAAATTTCCCCTATTAGACTGAGAACTCCTTGAGAGAAGGGGCTTTTTTGTGCCTTTCTTTGTATTCCCAGCACTTAGTGTGGTGCCTGACACACAGTAGGTGCTTGATAAATGCATGCTTATTGAATAACCAACTGACAATAGTGTGAACTTATGAGAAGACATGGCCATCAGTGAGATCCTACTCCTTGGATATACTGAAACACAATGAAAAGGTCTTTCATGGCGTGTGATGTAACTGGAGGTGAAGTGACGTGCTCATGGTGACCCAGCTTTTGCCTGTGGTCAAAGGTGGGACGTGAACCCCAACCCTCCTGCATCCACTCCCAGCACTCTATCCATGGTGTCTGCTGGCTTTCTCAATAAGAGAAGAAGCAAGAGTTTGCCTTTACACAGGGTGTCCAAAGGTCTTAGTTGTAATAGCTTTTAACTGTACTTAAGAAGACTTTTGGGACACCCTGCATATGGCGAAGTCCTTTTTCCAAAGCCCTTTATTCCCCAAAACTCTTTGAGGTAAGTAGGACTAGAGTTACCACCCCCATTTTACAATGGGGAAACTGAGGCTCAGAAAGGGCATACTGCTGGTATCTTTTTTTCTTCTTCTTCTAGAAATTACAAAGAGGAATGAAAGAATAATCTTTAGATTTTTTTAAAAAAAGACTTTTCTACTTCCAAAGGAACATGACCTAATGGTTTAAGTGAGCTCTTGGAAGCAGAATCCATTCTACTTATTAGTTATGATTACCTTAAAAGAACATGAAACATTCTTTAACCTCACTCTCACCCTGGAAGAAAGCTAAAAAGCACAAAGCACTCCTGAATACTTCAGATGCATCTATCCATAGGATACGTATGTGTTCCAAGTGCGGATTTCCATGGGGTAAGTATGCATTCCAAGGGTGGATTTCAATCCCTTACTCACTATAAACACAGAGTGGTGGGATTGGAGCCAGGAAACCTTGTGTTACAATCCCACCTCAGGTATACATAGATGTGTGACCCTGGGCAAGTCTTTTAAATTCTTTGAGCCTCAGTTTCCTTCTCTGTAAAATGAGGCAGTTGGGCTTAACTTCTGAGGTACCTTAAAGCTACAGATGTATGAACTTTCATCCTAACATTAGTCACAGATTTCATTGACACAAAGGGAAATCTTGCACCAGAGTGAGTGAAGGAATGAAAAAACATTTATTAAATACTTATTAATGCTGAGCAGTGAGCTAAGACCTGGAGACAGAGACACAAAAGCAAGAGAGATCCTTTTGTGACTCAAGAAGCCCCCGTTCTAACAGGGGCAGACAACACACACAGGAGGTTTTAGTTGAAGTCAGGTGGAAAGCCCCAAAGGTCCCTAAGGGCACCAGTAAAGTAGATGATCATCTTTGTTGGTGCCATTTCCATTGATTAAATCATCATGTTTTAAGCTATTTGACATTGCCGGTGGCTATGGTGGTGAGAACTGCGGAGGCTGAGTAGGCAGGGCCTCAGTACCTGCGGAGGTAGTTGTTACTGGCGTCTTTGCAAGGACTGCTTGGTGGTGGTGGCTGCCAGGGCCAGGATGGTGGCAGGGCCAGTGACCTGGGCTTCCTTGGCCATTGGTGTCAGTCAAGTTGGGTCAATAAGCATTGGCAGTACTGATGGCAGTGTAGACCCTTCTTCAAAAGGGTTGCTTTCCTTAATGATAGCTGGAGGAGGGGAAGATGCTCAAACAGGGCCAGTGGTGTGTCTCCATCAGGATCTGAGGGGAGGGCACTCAGGGGCCATGTGATCCAACCCACATCCAAACGGGAATGCCTTCTCCAGAATCATGGACAAGTTGTCATCCAGCTTTCCCTTGAAACAAGAAGGAATGACAAACCCTCTTGCCTCACTTGGGCTTAGCATAGCCTTTTGCCCACTTAGCAAGGGATACTGCCAGGGAGGTAAAGGCTTTGCCAAGGTAGATCTCAATGCCATCATGCTTTAAGAGACCGTCATGAGTTATAAGGGAAAATGATCCATCACCAGGTGGCCATTTCCCTAAGAATAAGCCCCTTCAAACCCAAACTGGTCTTTGGGTCACAGACACAAAGACCATTGTCAGGCCCATAGCTGTAGCCTTTCCAGAGTGGGAAGATTTACCCAAACTCTACGTCTTTGGAAACACCTTTGAGAACATCTCCAAACCACCAGGGGGCACTTGAGAGTTTTATACCGAGAAAGCATTAATTTTTTTTTTCAAAGAATGAAGTAGAAACAATTAATGTTTAAATTCAAACCTTCAAAATTAACCACTGAAACTAGACTAATTTGATTCATTGCCATTTCAAATGTAGCCAAATTAGTCAAGGAACTCTGAGATGTTGTGATTCTCTATGTAATGGGGACAGTAAAACTGTTATCTTCCAAGGCAAATGACTTCCCCTTACCTATGATATCCTGGGAAGCATCCCCAGATAATTGAAATAACTCCATCCTGTTAGCTCAAGAAAGATGCACTGGCCCAATGAACTACTGGGAGATGGAAATTAGGGGGATTCTGACAAGCATCTAAAAAGGCCCTAACATAGAAACACAGGAGGGGCACCACCCAGGTGCTGTGGGGAGAGGGCATCAGGAACAATGTCTATATACATTAACAATATTAACAATAAACGCAGCTTCCCCAATGACTACTTTTAATGCTATGAAATTTTCAAAGGCCCAGCAGGAATGGCACTTTGAGAATTCACACTCCACTATTTCCAAGCCCTTCCTCCCTCTTTTGCTAATTCATCTATGATGCTCATCCTTCAGGTAATCTACTTTCTTTCTCCGCTCATGGTCACATTTCCTTGTTTCTCCTTCTAGGAAACTGAGGCATATGCTGTATAATTTGCAATAATTTTTCCACTCTGATTCTGAAAAATGTCTCTCTATCCATAATAGGCTATAGACTCGAGTTATTCATTTTTAATCCAAGATTTATATAGCCCCTCTGACTATGGACTTGTTACTGCAGCTTTAAGAGGGAATAGAATCTTGAGAAAGAAACAATCCAATTGTCCTCTGGAATGTTAACTGATCTGGCTGGAGAAAGGCTGGGTGAGATACAAAGATAAAGGACTAACGAAACGTTGAGACTGAGAAAGTTAATTTATCTCTGAGGAAGATTAAAGAAATGTTCTTATGCTGTGGAGGTGACCTGAAGACAGTTCTTGTGAGAGTCTGACTGACATACAGAGAGAGCAGAAAAGTAGCACTGTGGTTTCTAGAGTCAAGAAGAAGTCAACAGTTGTAATTAATGGTTAGAGGGAACTCTGGCTATTAGCTTTCTCACTGCAACACATTGTGGAATTACTGAAATATGACTTCGTATTGTTTGCCACAATTTATTTATAAATAAATTATATAGCCAACACTATTGATGTTTGAACCTATTAGACAAGGGATTTTGAGAAAGGGAGAAAAGAGAAAAAGCTTATGGGAAAAGGGGTTTTCCTATTTTATTTTTCAAACTGAGGTGGGAAAGATTGTGCCTTTCTACTAACTTATGAAGAAATATTAGAACATATCTCTTGATTGTCTTAAAACCTTAGAGTAAAAATTAATAAGGCAAGGAATCAAGCAGCAGGCTGAGGGATGGGAGTTCAGTTATTACCATAATACACACACAGCTATACTTGGGGTGGTCATCACTAAAACTGACTATGCATTCATTGTTTTAAAGTTGTTTTTCCTTGTGTTAACCTTTTGCTTTGTGGTTGATTTGTCTATCACAGACTAGGGCCAATCTTATCTCCTGTAGGAATTTCTGGAATTCTTCAGTTAAAAAATGATTTCTCCCAGAACAACATGCTTAGTTTTACTGGATGGGTAATTTTGAAATTGGTTTCCCTAGATTCCTTAGTATATAACATTATAGATTCTTTTTTTTTTTGTCTTAAATAAGAAATCATGTGGGACTTCTGGTTGTTGAGTTTTTATTTTTACTATATTACGTCTTTCTTCCTGGCAGCTTGCAATATCCTTACTCTGTTGCTGATATTTTGGAGTCTAATAACAGCACAACCGTGTGAATTAAACTTGGGATTCATCTCTGTCAGCAGCCTGTGAACTGCATGGATTTGTACCATACAACCTGTTATGGATACTTTGGAGAAATCTCACGTATGGTTTTGGGAAATAAGTAAATCAGAGAAGTTTTCCTTCAGAATTTTCTAGGGCAAAATAATCTTCAGGTTTTCTATCTAAGGGAATGTCTTTATTTTCTTTGTTTCTACACTCATTGAACCTTAGAGTTGTGTTGATTTTAAGATGACTTTAAGATTCATTTTTATTGCTTCTCTTGCTACCTGCCTTTTTGTCTTCCATGAAAACAATTCTATTCCTCAGAGACTTAACTATTTTATTACGATCTGCTAACAAACGATTCAAACTGCCGAGTCTCCGAGTTGTCCTTTTGTGCTCTTGCCTTACAGATTTCATCTCCATCTATTCCAGAACTCCTTTAATTCTTTTAGTGAGCTTGTTGCTTGTGTTTAAATGTTGTAAATGCATTTTCCTTTCCGGAATCCTTGATAATGTTGTTTCCTTATATTTTTTTCCCTTCATACCTTCTCTTCAGTTTTCACCATGCATAATAATTAACTACAGTGCAGCCTTTTGCTTTTGTCTGCCCATTTTAAAAGTCCGTCTTTTTCTTTTATTGAGAGGTGATTTTTGTTTTCCATGAGGATTTTTTGGCTCCTCATTTGCCTTTGTTCTATTCATTGCTGTTTTTGAGATGATCGTAGGGAATTGGGTTTTCTTTTGGTTTCTTCCTCTCATTTAATAGGAGAAACTTCAAGGAGTTGAAGTGACTTATATAGGTATTAAATAGGAAAAGCAGGACTCAGACTCAGGCCCTCTGATTTCTACTTGGTCTAACTTTGCCTCAAGTCGGTCTCTCTCTCTGTCCTCACTCCAATTCACATTCATCTTCTACTCACTTCACAAAGCCAGTTTTCTAAAGCATAGGTCTGACCATGTCACACTCTTACTTAATAAACTACAGTGGCTCCCTATTATCGCAAAGATCAAATATACCCTCCTCTGCTTTAAGGCCCGTCACAGCCCATCCACTTCCTACCTTTCCAGTATGCTTTACTCCCCTCCAGGCATTTTACAATCCAGCTATGCTGGCTGGCTTGCTGTTCCTCACACTCACAACACCAACACCCCATCTCTAGTCTCCATGCATTTGCATGGGCTCTCTCCCAAACCTGGAATGCTCTTCTCCTTCCTTCCCTGACTCTTCTGTTCCATGGCTTCCTTCAAGACTCAGGTCCAACCCCATCTTTTGTAAGACGCCTTTCCCATTCTACCTACCTGCTAATGCCTTCCTCTTTAAGATTACTTCCCACTTTCTCTGTGGGTGTCTAGGTAGCACAGTGGCTTGAGTGCCAGGCCTGGAATCAGGAAGACTCATCTTCTTGAGTTCAGATCTGGCCTCAGACACTTACTGATGTGGTGACCCTAGTCACTTTACCCTGTTTGTCTCAGTTTCCTCATCTGTAAAATGAGCTGGAGAAGGAAATGGCAAAACACTCCAGCATCTTTGCCAGCAAAACCCTAAATGGTGATCGTGAACAGTTGGACACGACTGAAACAACTGAACAACAACCCATTTACTCTGAATTTCTCTTGTATGTACCTAGTTAATTGCACATTGTCTTCCCCATTAGAATAAAAGCTAAGTGTCATAGAATGCTGGACTTGGAGTCATGAAGACCCAAGTTCAAATCCAGCCTCAGATACTTATTAGTTGTATGACCCTGGGTAACTCACTTAACTCTCTCAGCCTCAGTTTCTTCATCTGTAAAATGGGGATAAAAATAACACCTATCTCCCAGGGTTTTGAGAATCAAATGAGATTTTAAACACACATTCATACACCCACCCATATCAGTACACACACAAAATGCTTTACAAACCCAAAGTGCTATGTAAATCTTAGCTATTATTAAGTTCTTCAAGGGCAGGGATGGTTTTTGCCTATCTGTATCCCCAGTGCTTAGTACAATGACCGAGTACTTAAAAGATGCTTGTGGGCAAAATGAATGACTGATTCTGATTTCAGTCCTCTTTCCACTTAATGAATTCCAAAGCCAATCACCATGGATACCACTGTTCCTTTGATTAACTTTTCTTGTTAGCCCACTACTTAAATATTTTCTAAAGCTGTTATATTTTTATGGGGGAGGGGTGCCTATTGCTTTTGAGACTTCTTATTTAGAACAGTATATTAATTTCTAAATTGTAAGTATAAATTTCAGCATTTTGCAAAGTTAACTTACTGTTAATGACTGAAGCTCTCTGGTTTCCTCTTCTGCTGCGGAAGCATGATATGATAGAACCTACACAGTGTGGGGAAAAAAAGGTACAAAGTACATACTTCATAAATGAGATACTTATGTATTTACAGATTGTAAAATCTGGTTCTAAACTTGAACCCCATCAAATATCACTGGACAGTTAAATAGGCAGTCCCAGGGATTTTTCAATGTACGTGTAAGTTTAGCTGGCCTCTTCAGGTAAGAAAAAAAGAACCCCCCGCATCAAATTCCATTTCTCCCAGAAATGGAAAAGTTTATTCTTTTCATGTTTAAAGAAAACTCTCCCTGAAATTTCCAGTTTTGATATTGTTGACATAAGAGCTACAGTGTTTAGACATGAGACAAGAAGAAAGCGCTTATTGGCTAAAACTTGGCCAATGTTTTTTCTGTTCATTTTTTCTAATACAAAGCATAAAATATAAACATTCATGTATCTATTCCTTAGTCATTTTTTAGCTGAAAATTGTAAGAAAAACAGAAAAGAGGGAAACTATTGACTTCATTTTGATTAGACAAGAGTGATTTCTGCACATGTCTGGGTCCTCCATTCTGCTCCATTTTTTCATCTCCCTAGGCTTTGTTTCTTCATCTGTAAAATGAAGCGGCCAGACCAGATGGCCCGATGCTCTGAATCTGTGACCCTATGAACCTCTGAACTGCTAAAAGGCCTTCTGTGGAAACTCAGAACTTACTGAGACATGAATTCAGAGACTCTTCAAAGTTACAGCTCACACTGGTGTTTATCAGGCTAAATGACAGTGGTCTCAAGATTCTGTGTCATGGGTGGCTAGTAGGTGCAGTGGACAGAGCGTTGCACCTGGAGTTAGGAAGGCCTGAAGTCACATCCTGCCTCGGATAAACTGTGGGACTCTGGGTAAGTCACTTAGCCTCTGTCTGCCTCAATTCCCTCATCCGTCAAATAGAGATAATAATAGTACCTATCTCCCAAAGTTGTCATGAAGATAAAATGGGATAATATTTGCAAAGTGCTTTGTAAACCTTAAAGGGGTATGTGACAATAACTAATATCTATATGGTGCTTAATATGTGCCAGGACTATGCTAAGCACTTGATCCTCACAACAACCCTGGGAGGTAGGTACTGCTATTATCCCCATTTTACAGATGAAGAAACTGAGGCCAACAGAGGTTAAGTGACTTGCTCAGGGTGACACAGCTAGTAAGTGCCTGAGGTCAGATTTGAACGCAGTTCCTCCTGACTCCAGGCCTGGTGCTCTATTTACTGTACCAATAGCTACCCCCAATATTTAATAGGCATAAATGCTAGGTAATTTTTTTTCAACAGACCCATGGAGTTGTCAGGGACTTTAGTCTCCCATTAGTCAGAGTGGAGGTAGCTCATTGTGGAGTGGGGATGACATACGGGTCTCAAAAGTTGGCTAGACCTGTGATTTCATTGATACAGGGAACTCCTGGATGAGAAAACTTCCTCTGTCAGGGTAGGGCAACACCAACTCCACAGCTTCAAATCTTAGACAACTGCCCAGAACGCTGAAAAGGTACGTGACTTGTCTGAGGGCACACAGTCAGTCTGAGGGGGCACTTGAACTCGGCTCTCCCTGGCTCCAGGGCCAGCTCTCATCTACTGTGTGGATCCACTAAGTGTCATCTGCCTCTCATTCCAATATAAAAAGGGATATAAAGAACAATCACAACATAATCATCATCTTCGTCATCGTCATCACCACCACCATCACCATTATTGTCATCACTATCACCACCATCACGTCATCACCATCACCACCATCACATCACAATCATCATCACCAACACTATCACCATCACCACTACCATCACTGTCATTACCATCACCATCACCATCACCATCACTGTCATCACTATCACCACCATCACATCACCATCACCATCAGCATGATCACCATCACCATCACCACCATCACCCTCACCATCACCATCACCACCATCACCCTCACCATCACCACCATCACCCTCACCATCACCATCACCACCATCACCCTCACCACCATCACCCTCACCATCACCACCATCACCATCACCATCATCATCACCATCACCGTCATCATCATCACCACCATCACCTCCACCATCATCATTGTCATCATCATCATCCACTGAACAAGTTGAGAAAAAAGGGGATTTTCTTTGAAGTTAATTTCAAATCAAAACCGACAATGTGAACTAATAACGAGTGCACTGCACAGCAAACCAGAAGACTCGAATTCTGACACAGGCCATGGCTGTTGGATTTGTGTACATCTTTTTAAGTCGGGCTGAAATGCCGCCTTCTCTATGAATCCTCTCTGGACCTCCTGTCAGTACATAAGTAACATCCTTGAAGCTCACAAGGCATATTGTTCTCCACCTCCCAATAGCACTAATCATTGAATACCGTGCTTTGTTGTTGAGTCATTTCAGTCATGTCTGACTCTTTGTGACCTCATTTAGGGTCTTCCTGGCAAAGACATTGGAGTGGTTTGCCATTTACTTCTCACACTTATTTTATAGATGGAGAAACATAGGCAGCAAACAGAGTTAAGTGACTTGCCCAGGGTCACACAGCTAGTAAGTGTCTGAGACTGGATTTGAACTCATGAAAATGAGTCTTCTCGATTCCAAGCCCAGCGTTCTATCCACTGCTTCAGCCACTGCCCATACTGTACTTTAGAGCTTTCTAATTACATGTTTGTGTTCACATTGCTATTAGACCAAGTATTAAGAGGGCAGAGATCACAACTCACCTAATTCTCTGCTCAGCCTCTAGCATACTAGATTGCACAGAGTAAATACTCAATAATTGTTTGTTGAATGAGTCAGACCCATTACTTCTGGTGATAATAGCAAACACCTTAGGGCTTTCAGGGCATCTTATCCACAGTATCTCCTTTGAGCCTCACAACATGCCAGTGAAAGAGTTACCTTACTAATACTAATGTCCCAGTCTGTTCTGCCTGTCCTTCCATTGTGGTCTCTGAAATTCCTATTGCAAAGTTAATCTTGCTTTCATCTTACGATTTCATCTAACTCTCCTTTCTCATTCCCTCCATCTTCTGGCTCCCTCCTCATCACACAGCTTCCTTGGCCACCTCCAACAATCGTTCTACTTTAACTCAGACCCCTCCCCACCATGTAGTGGAGGAATTGGAATACTCTTTGCTCCCCACCGTCAATTCCAGACTCTCCCTTTACCATCAGACAGTGACCTCTACTTCTCTGAGATTCAGTCAATTCATGTTTATCACTCAATCAAGATTCTAGTAGCTGTTATGTACCCACCCTTAATACACTCTTTTTTCTCTCCTCTACAAATCCTGACCTCATACAAGGGGGCTTGTCATATACATACACACACACATACACACACACACACACACACACACACACACACACACACACTCCTACACTGGCCATCCTCTCCTCTCTTCCCCATCTTCACCTTTCAGTAAACCAGTCCAGTTCTCCACTGTGCTTTTCTCAAGCCCTTTATCCCATTCCCAAATTTACACTGCTGACCTTCAGCCTTGGATACACTACCCTCGTTCCCACTCATGTGCTGCTAAACAAAGCAGGTCAAAATCACGAAACCATCCTGTCTGGGTCCACTATAAACTTATGTGATGTAATTTCAAGGGGTTGCCACTGCAGTAAGGCAATCCCTTTATACCTCCCTAATCAGGCGGCTATCCCAATCATTACTGTGACTTTTCCAAACTTTTTCATCCCTCCTCAAGTCTCTCATGGTTCCCTCTACCCTCTTAGCTGAGAATTTTGCCACATATCACTGGAAAGAAAATGGCAGACATTCACTGTGAGCTCCGTCTCCTCCTCCTCATTTTATCACTCAGATGTCTCCCCCCGCTATCTCCTTCACCCCTATTTCACATGTTGAAGTGGCCTTTCTCCTTGCCAAGGCAAACATGCAAGATGAGCCTATTACATACAGCCTTCCCTAGCATACTGCCCCCTCCATAATTCACACTCTCTTACGAATCCTGGACCTCTCTCCATCTACTAGTGCTTTCTGACTTCTTACAAACATATCTGTGTGTTCACCATCCTCAACTACACCCCCCTCGATTTAGCCATCCCCCTGAGCTATCTTCCCATATCTCTCCTTCTTCGGCTAGACTCCTGGAAAAAGAGACCTCTAACTGGTGCTTCCACTTCGTCTCTTCGCTCTCATAAATCCTCTGTAATCCAGCTTCCAACCATAGCATTCTACCTCAGCTGTTCTCTCCAAAGTTGCTAACGATCTAGCTGCCAAGTCAAACAGCCTTTTCTCCAGGCCTCT
The DNA here is from genome assembly GCF_900497805.2 of Vombatus ursinus. Taxonomy (NCBI): domain Eukaryota; kingdom Metazoa; phylum Chordata; class Mammalia; order Diprotodontia; family Vombatidae; genus Vombatus; species Vombatus ursinus. Next base: position 6,421,949 of record NW_020949971.1, read on the forward strand.
CCTTCATGACCTTTGTGCAGCCTTCAGTCACCCTCTTCTCCTTCTTCTTCTTGGTGCTGTCGTAGGGTTTCTTGGCGGTTCCCTCCTGATTCTCCTCCTATCTGTCTGACTGTTCTTTATCCATCCCTTCTTCTGGATCTTCATCCTGATCATGCCTAATAACCAAGGATATTCCCCCAAGGCCCTCTTGGGTGGTATTCTCTTCTCTCTATATACTACTTCACTTGTGATCACATCAGCTCCCATGGATTTAACAATCATGTCTATGCAGTGGATTCTCAGATCTACTTATCCATGGCTAACCTTTCCCCAACATCCACTCTCAAATCTCCATCAGATGTCTGTTGGACCATCTAAGAGTGGACGTTTCACAGGAATCTCTTGGACACGTCTAAAACAGAATCCATTTTTCACCAAAAAAACCTCCCCTCTTCCTATCTTCCCTATTACTATCATGGGTACTACTTCCCATTCACTTATCTGGCAACTCAAGCGCTACCATCTTATCATCTGTTGTCATCCCCAATAGTCAATCAGTTTCCAAGTCCTGCAGTTTCTACCTTCATGATATCTCTTGACTCTGCTCCCTTCTCTCCTCTGACACAGAAGATGTCTAAGTCCAGGCCCTCATTACCACCTGCCTGAACTATTGCAGTAGCCTTCAGGTTGGTCTCTATGCCTTGTCTCTCTCCTCTCTGGCCTGTCCTCTACTCAGATAGGAAAATGATCTTCATAAAGTTCAAGTCTGCCCATATCACGATACCTCCCTTCCCCCCCAGCACCAAATGGATCATTGTCTGTTTGTTTGGCTTTAAAGTCCCTTCAGAAGCTAGCCCTCTCCTGCCTTTCTAGGCTTTTTGTCCCCTTTACACACTCTGGGATCTATTTATGACATAAAACATTCCATCTCCTAACTCCAAGTATTTTCAGTGACTGGGCCCCATTCCTGAAAGTTCTCCCACCTCATTTTCCTAGGTTCCTTCAAGTCTCAACTAAACCCCACCTTCTGCAAGATGTCTCTCCTGGTCCCCCTTAAGGCTAGTATCTTCCTTCTCAGATTACTTCCAGTATCTCCTGTAGATACCTTGTTTGTAAATAATTGTTTCCATGTTATCTCCCCCTTTGGAATGTGAGCTCCTTGATGATATGGACTCTGTTTGCCTTTCTTTGTATCCCCAGTCATTGGCACAGTGCCCGGCATAGAGGAGATGTTTAATAAATGCTTGTTGACATGATTTCCTAAAATGTGGTGCCCAGAACAAAGTCCAGCAATGTTCAGACCAAGGAAGAGGACAGCAGGAAGCTCATTCTTTGGTGTTCTAGACACCGTACCTCTCCTAATGCAATTTAACTGTGTGAATGCTCCCTTCTAGCTCTAACAATGTTATGCTCCAAAGGGTCAGCTATCGAGCAAATAATAAAAACATGAGTAAAATCGAAAAGCAGTGAGGCTTAGTGGGTAGAGAGCTGACTTTGCAGTCAGGAAAGAGGCCTGTGTTCAAGTCACACCTCTGACTCTTATTGGCTGTGTGATCCTAGGGATACCACTTGAGTTCTCACGCTCTAGGCAACTCTCAAGACTAGAGCTTGAACAGAAAGTGTGACCTGCTTAGGGGAATTGGCTTTCCTCATCTGAGAGTCCCCTATTCTGATGAAATCAAAGATCTTGTCTAGATTCCTAAAATAAAACTAAAATCATATTTGTGTGATTTAAGTCCTCAATGCCACCTAGAGAAATTTTGAGTCTTTACTGTTTTCCAATGACATGATGAGGAAAGACAAAAGCTTTTCAATGTCAGTTTCATCCTGCTATCGAAACAACTACCCTCGATGATTTATCTACCCAACAAAAAACATTTATTTCCCTCGGGTCTGGACTTGATATTCTATTCCAACATCACTCCCTCTGTGAAGATTTTCATTTCAAGAGTAGTAATATTGACATCATAACTAAGCAATATGCATTGCAACTTTTCATACTGGGAGAGCAAATTAGCCCCAGTGTTCAGCTCATTCCTAACCCTGGTTAGGTGGTAGCTGAGGGCTTTTGACTTCACACTCACTCCATTCTATAGGTCCTTAAAAATTGCATACCTACAGATATGATAATAGACATTGGAAAAAACTAAGAACTTTTAGTTATCAAAAAAATTACATCAATCTAAATATCTCCCTTGGATTAGATTCTTTATTAATACTCGTTTTAAAAAGAGAAGAATCACTTTCATGTAACATATTCAGATAAACGAGGGACAATTGAACAGTTGATACAGAGTAAATGGGGACAGCTAGATGGCACAGTGGATACAGTGCTTGGTCTGGCATCAGGAAGACTCATCTTCCTGAGTTCAAATCCAGCCTCAGACACTGACTAGCTGTGTGACCCTAGGCAAGTCACTTAACCCAGTTTGCCTCAGTTTCCTTACCTGTAAAATGAGCTGGAGAAGGAAATAGCAAATCACTCCAACACCTCTGCCAAGAAAACCCCAAATTATCTGACAAAAAGTCAGATAATACTGAAATAATTAAATAAAAGAACAAACACTGCTCTTAGCCCTTCCTGATAGTCGAATTTGGAATCCTTGAGATCCATGTAGTGGCAGAGGGATGGAGGACAGAGTCCTAGCCACGGAGTCAGGAAAGCCTAGGCTCATATTGTCTGCCTCTGCCAATTAAACCTTGTGTGACCAGTCACTTCTCCTCACTGGGCCTCAGTTTCTTCATCCGTAAAAGGAAGGTGGTTGGACTAGTCATTCTCTAAGGTTCCTTTCAGCGCTAAAGCTATGATCCTGTGATATTCGGAGTTGCCCTCCCATTGGGCCGCGAGGTAGCACAGTTGATAGAGCACTGAGCCTGGAGTCAGAGGACTTGGGTTTGAATCTCAGCTCGGCCAAACCAAGACCTTCTCCCTCAATGGGTCTCAGTTGTTCTAATCTGTAAAATAAGCATTAAGAATCCTGCCCACCTCATGAGGTTGGTTTGGGACTCAAATGGAAGGGCGGCTGTGACCAAGCTCCAGTGTCCCACAGAGATGGCATCTCAGAAGGGCAGCACTGAACCTGTCTTTGCCCCTGGTGAGGCAGTGTGCCACAGCGGAAAGAGGACTAGAGTTGGAACCAGAGGCTCAGCTCCTCACTCTTCCAGTGGCCTTGGCAAATCACTTCATTTACTGGGCCTCAGTTTCCGCCTCTGTAAATAAGGGATCAGAACCTAATGATCTCTAAAGCCCCTTCCAGCTCTAAGTCCTATGACCCTCAAGGATGAACTGAGGCTCACCTCTCTGGCCCGTCTATCATAAGGACTGACTGAGGTCACACAAGAATTCCATTAGTGATGTGTTAGTAGTGTTAGTACTGAAGGTGCAATGGCTAAAGGCTAGACTTTGGCCAAGTCATTTAACCTCTGCATACCTCAGTGGGCGGTCATACCTCCTCAGTCACAGAGGGTCCGCTATCTGCACCAGTAGAAGGGGTTCCCATGGAGGGAGTGCCCCTTGATGACAAAATCATCAGCTCTTCAAATATTCTAAGTCCTAGCAATGAAACCCTGAGGAAGCCCAAGCAGACCACCCAGAGATGAGATGAGTGAGCCCCGCCATTTGCAGGCTCACCTCTAGAGTCACCATCTGCTTGGCCATGGCTCTCTCCACTGCTTCATACATCTGGGTGTTCTGGATTCCCAATCCACAAAAGATGACAAAAGCTTCCAGAAACTGCTCATCATTTCTGTTGAAAGGTTTGAATTTGCTGGAATTCTCTTCCATCTTATTAACAAGCTGGCAAACCCCTACAAAAGTTAGAGAAATCGGGTGAATGTTACTGTTAATATTAAGTTGGTTAATATGAGGCAGCATTGAATAATGGAGGGGGTGTTAGATTTGGCTTCAGGAAGATGGAGGTTCAAACCCTGCCTTGGAAACTTCTTAGCTGCATGATGATGGGCAAGTCACTTAACCTTTCTGAGCTTCATGAAACTCTCAAAGATGATGGGTTACAGATGGGCTGCAATCTGAGCAGGTGGAGGGAGGGTTTGGGAAATTCAGTTTTATTTGATTTTCAATTTTGAATTGTCTCCTTCCCACATTCCCTCCACTCCCCATTGAGAAGGCAAGAAAAACAAAACCAATCACAAGTGTATATAGTCAAATAAAACAAATGACTGCAAGAGAATAAGACAGAGAGAGACAGAGACAGAGAAGAGAGACAGAAACATAGAAGGGGGAAGAGAAGAGAAGAGAGAAGAAGGAGGGAAAGAAGGAAGAGAGGAGAGAGAAGGGAATAGGGAGGAGAGGAGAAGAGAGAAAAGATGCCTCGATCCGCAGTCTGAGTCTTCCACCTCTCTGTCTAGCAGGGGATAGCATGTTTCACCATGAGATCTTTGAAACTGTGGCTGGTCATTGTGTGGAACAGAATTCATAAGTCTTTCAAAGTTGTCTGTCTTTACAATATTGCTGTTACTGTACAAATTGTTCTCTTGGCTCTATTCACTTCTCTCTGCATCAGCTCATACAAATCTTCCCAGGTTTCTTTGAAGCCATCTCCTTCATCATTTCCTACAGTACGATAGGATTCCATTACATTCATATGCCATTCCCCAGTTCAGCCATCCCACAATTGATGGGCACCCTTTGGTTTCCAATTCTTCGCCACCACAAAAGGAACTGCTATAAATATTTTTGTACACATGGGTCTGTTTCCTCTTTCTTTGATAAATGGAGGTAGTTTTCACCCGGGGAGTTCAAACACAGCCCAAGTCAGGCCCCTGATGCTCTAAACCAGGCTGTTAACTATTGTCGTTATCAGGAAGGCCTACATTTTTGCCTTATAAGGACTTGAAGTCTCTTAACGAGCAACTAAAGGACTCAGGGTTATATTATAAAAAAATAAACAGACTCACAGCATAAAATTTAGAACATAACTACTTTCACCTAGCCCAAAGTCACTGCTGTCTGATTCTTTGCAAAATCCTAGAGTATACTTTTCTCCTTGATGTAGAAATGAATTCTAGACCACTAGTCCCCAAAGATAATTTGTTCTTTCAAGGCTAATTAAATTTTTGTCTATTTTCCAAGAGAACATTTCTGAAGCATGTCAGAAGAGGGGGACATGAAGTTCGCCTTTCCCTACTTAGAGCTTATGTTAAACAGAAAATCACACACACAATAGGCCAGTGTGGCATTTTTTATGCAGCCAACCTCACCATTCAAAGCTAGACTTCAGAGTGCCACAGAAACATGCCAAGCATACACGATCTCTGCTGTTACCAATGTGTAACACTGAAGACAGGGCAGCTAGGTGGTGCAGCGGACAGAGTGCTGGGCCTGGGGTCAGAAAGACTCATTTTCTGGAGTTCAAATCTGGCCTCAAACACTTACTAGCTGTTGTAACCCTGGGCAAGTCACTTAACCCTGTTTGCCTCAGTTTCCTCATGTATAAAATACATGACTGAACAACCACAAACACTGAAGATAGTTTAAGTGACAGCTTTAGTCCAGAAAGAAGGCCACAGGGCAAACACAGCTCATGCAAAGAGAGAAGAATGCGTACCCATCCCTGGTTAAAATTTCCCAGGATTAGGGGCTGTACAGTAGCCCAGGATAATGGAGAGATAATTCTCTCTTCTGAGAGAATTTCCTTATCTATGAAAAAAGAATGTAAGACTCCAAGGGTCTCAAATACAGGCCATCAAAGTCCTCTGGGCCTCTGTCGGCATCTTCATGATAACTATTGTCCACCACCATCTTTCTCCCATGAGCCAGAAGGTCAGAGCTGGAGGGGACTTACAAGTCATCGAGGCCAGCTGGTACCTGAACACATCTCCCTTCTATTCGGTCCCCATAAAGGGTCAACCAGCTTTTACTTGAATTCCTTTCACATAGTCTATTCCACTCTTTCAGGCAATCTTCCTTTTTTTTTCTGTAAGGGAAACCGATGGACCCCCTTCACAGCAGATGTAAATATACAGGATAACAAAGGAAACCAAGCGTGTTGAATACATTGAAACAGAATGTAATGCTGCAATATTTCATGAATATCCCCTTTCTCTATAACTGTCTTGAAACTTAAGATGCCAAACCTGAAAGCTATTGATTAGTGAAAACCATTCAGTGTTTGGTCAGTAAAAAAAATTGAGGACTTGTTCATTTCTACCTTTTATTCCTTATTTTAAGTTGCTAGCAGGGAGAGGGAAGGTTGAAAAGATGGGAGGGAGGGAGAAAATAAGAATTTATATAGTGCCTAATATATGCCTAATATATGCTAAGTGGATAGAACACCAAAGTTAGAGGTAAGGGACTCGAGTTCCAAGTCTTCTTATTTACTATCTCTGTTGGGTGGCTGGGGGTGCCATAGTGCATAGAGCGCCACGCTGGAAGTTAAGAAGACATCTTCTTGAGTTCAAATCTGGCCTCAGACACTTATTAGCTGTGTGACCCTGAGCAAGTCATTTCACTCTGTTTGCCTCAGTTTCCTCATCTGTAAAACGAGCTGGAGAAGGAAATGGCAAACCATTCCAGTATCTTTGCCAAGAAAACCCCAAATGGGGTTATGAACAACCAGACACAACTGAAAAAAATGACTAACCCAAATCCCTGTCATTTTGAAAATGTCATTTAATCTCTGTGGACCTCAGATTCCTCATCTGTGAAATAAGTAGGGTGGACTAGAGAATTTCTCAGCATCTTTCCAGCTCTAAAATTCAACAATTCAATGTTATCACGAGGAATGAAATGTGATTCAGGAATTCAGCATTCTTTAACCTAGCAGCTCCAGTAGAATTGGGCTATCCAGCCCTCTTCCCGAGGGGCCATGCAGTGGCTCAAATGCCTCACGTGACACCTTAGAGGAGTGCCCATCTTCCTCATAAAGCCCCTCTAATAAAGTTTGCTCACATGTGTACTGAACTCAGCAGGTTGAGCTATATCACATAAGAGGAGCTGAAAAATCATAGAACCATCATTTTTCTGGGTTGAACATTTAGAGAGGTCCAGAGCTTCAAAGTCACCACCAGATACGACATTTCTGCTCTTTTTTTTCCTGAGAAGTCTTTTTCCGCTCATTGTAAGAGTGCTCAGAGCCTCCTCTGATGAATGTGATGATTCAGGGTCAGATGGGCAGAGAGATTTTCCAGGGCCAAGGGGATTCAGTTCTGTGGAATCTTCCATTTTAAAACAATAATAACAATAATTTGTTGTTAAAATATTCAGTTGCCTTGGGTCACCTCCAGCTCCAGAATTTTTGTGATATCATTTGGCTTTTTTTCACCTTTAATTGCAATGAGGTCAGTTCCTTCTCCTGTTGCATAATTTTATAGAAGGAATCAATCCATTGGGTATTCATGCACATTAGCCCATTATAGGAAATAAACAGAATGTGAATCTGATCAGTGCTGAGAGGAAATTATAGCACAGTTTTTAAAGAGCTGGGCCTTTAGTCTCCCAAGAAGAGACATGGTATTCACTAAGAAATACTAGAAGTAAGAATATTTCATTTTCCCTTAGGTCCACCGGTCAAGGATGAAACCAGAAGCAATGGGGCTTTTAGAGAGGAAGGTGTCAGCTCAGGGTAAAGAGAAAGCTTCCTAACAATTAGGAAAAAACTTCCTAATGTTGTGAAGCCGGATAGAATCAGCTGGAGGGAATCAGGATGGTGAGTGGCCCTAATTTTTTACCATGGGAGAATCAGGTGAAGGAAAGGGTTGTTTAACTAGGTGAAGAGAATTCTTTTCAAGTAACTAAAGAGTAGTGCTACGTGGAAGAGAGATTAGCCTTGTTCTGCTTGGCTTCCGAAGGCAGAACCAGAACCAATGGGTGGAAGTTACAATTGAAAAACCTTCCAAACTAACAGAGCTGTCCTTGAGTGCAACGGCTTTCCTTAAGAGACCGTGGATTCTCTACCCTTGGAGGTTAGCAAGGCGTCATGTGGAATTGACATTTAATAAGTGATGGCAGACGCTGCCATGGCCCATGGGGTCACCAAGAGCTGGACACGACTGAACCAAGCCATCAGAAGTAGGCAATTAACGTTTGTATGAGATAAGAATGTATAAAGTGGAATGCAAACATTCCTGAAGCATAACGGAAAAACAGGGCCAAGAACCCAGCCCTAACCCAGAACTGAGAAATGGCAGCCAGTTCATAAGCTTGCTGTGCTCTGCTCTGGAGGAGGCAGCAAAGGGTCATGTCAAAGAGCATGAGATTCAGAGTCAGAGGACTTTGGTTCAATTAATATCTGGCTCTGCCATCTACTGTGTGTCCTTAGCCAAGCTGCCTCCCCTGTCGGGGCCTCAGTCGCATGGGGCGATGTGACCTCTTGCTTCATCTAGCCTCGCTCTAAATCTTCTGTTGCCATTGACCTGCTCCTCAGTTTAACTAAATTCCAGGTACAGCACTCAACTGCAAACTGGATTTATTCCCTACCAGTGAGCTACAGGCACAGCTAATTAAAGGGGCTGTGCTCTCAGGTATTAACGGTGGGGGGGGGGGTTGCGGCACCGGATTTTTGGGCCAGGCATCTCAGGAGGGAGCAAATGAGGACTAGAAAAAGGTGGCTTCTTTAGTGAATGGTCCTCCATCATGGAAGCCAGCCAATTATCACGATTTTCTTTCATCTTCAGATTTTGTAACTACAACATAGGGAAGGGTAGCATTTGGGAAACAGAGGAAAGAAGCGAAGGGAGCAGGGAAAGCAGAGGAGAAGTGAATGTGAAATAGGGCAGAGATTTCATGCAGCACTCAGCATCTCAGCACCTAGCATAGTGCATACAGCAGGCACCTAATAAATGCTGATGGACTGGTCGATACAAGGGGAAGGTCAATTACAATTCCACTCAGGTGGAGCACTAATGAACCAACACCTGAGAACATGACCCAGCTAGCCTGATGGACGCCTTCACTGTCATTCCATAGAGTGCTGGGCCTCGAGTCAGGAAGATCTGTGATCAAATCTAGCCTCAGACACTTATTAACCGTGGGACCCACTTCACCTCTGTTTGCCTCAATTTCCTCAACTGTAAAATGGGAATAATAATAACAACTACCTCCCCGGGTCATTATGAGGATAAAATGTGATAATATTTATAAAGCACTTTGTAAGTCTTAAAGCTTTATATAAACGCCAGATTGATGTTGTTGTTATATGTGTCAGGAGTGAAAAGAACCAGGGGAAGAGAGAGAAGTACAGAAAACCCTGGTCACCCAGTCTTTCTGCCAGCAATTCCATGGAGACCCCGTGTTAGAATTCTACGCTAATGCCCACTTGGCACATGCCAAGAGGTATCAACAAGCAATGGGCAAAATGCTGGATGTGGAATTAGGAAGATGTTTGTTTGACTCCCACCTCTGACATTTACTGTGTAGAAATGCAAAAGGGACTTAAGCTGAAGCAGGTATTATTTATTCACTAATTTGCAAGGGTTTCTCTCTCTGGGGCTATATTCTTTCATGTAAGAGGCTTCCCTAAGTGAATTGGCATGGTATTCATATGGAATGAATGCCTTTAAAAATAATCCCAAACTTTCTTCTGGAAGACTGCCAACTAGCAAATTAGAAGTATTAGTTCATATTCAGGGCAGCTAGATGGCACAGTAGATAGAGTGCTGGGCCTGGGGTCAGGAAGACTCATCTTCCTCAGTTCAAATCTGGTCTCAGACACTCACTATTTGCGTAACCCTGGGCAAGTCACTTAACCCTGTTTGCCTCAGTTTCCTCATTGAGCTGGAGAAGGAAATGGCAAATCACTCCAGCATCCTTGCCAAGAAAACACCCAATGGGGTCACAAAGAATCAGACATGACTGAAAGTACTGAGCAACAAAGTTTACATTCAAAGGACATTTTCATACTGCATTTTTTTCCTTAAAAGAAGATTAAAAATCCCTAGTAACTTAATTCATGAAAGCACATGAGGGCTGGAGAGGTAGTACAGTTGCAGTAGAGGGCTGGCTTTGTAATCAGGAACTTGAGTTGAGGTCCTTCCTCTGACAAGTACTGAGGGTATGATCCGGGATAAGTCACTTGACTTCCAGGTGCTCCAGCTAAGCCTAACATTAGAAACAGTGCTGACCCGCAGAGGCAAGTGGAGGGTCCTCACCAGGGAAACTCTAGGTCTCGTGCCCTATCTCTCTCTCCACATGAAGACTGTGCCATGAGGCTAATACACCCTTTAACTCCCTATTTTCACTGACTCTGAGTCTCTTTGCTTAAAAAAAAAAAAAGGCTTACAGAGAAGATGCCCATCAGTGTTCATAGAGGGCATTTATTCACGTAGGAGAGTTCCCCATACCAATGGAAAACGCCTGTGAAAGACAGCATGACATCCTTCAGATGCTGGAAGCACAGGAGTGAGTCTGTAGGAGACCCAACACATAGAATCATTGGTTTAGAACTAGAAGCAACATCTAGTCCTACTCACTTTATAGAAGAGGAAACTGAGGCACAGAGAGTCTTAGGGACTTTCCAGTGTTACATAACTCACACCGGACTTGGTTTCCCTACTTGTTAAGTGGGGTTTGGCTATGCTCATAATAGACAGGAGCTCTAGGCAGAACTTCTCTATCTGGTCCCAGAGGGCAAGAACTCAGAGAAATCAGTAGAAGTTACAAAGAAAGTGCTGACAAAATTACTGTGGAAGAGAAAAAACAAGTGTTCTAGGCCGGTCATGAAATCTCTGTCTCTCTCTCTTTCTCTGTGTGATGCTCAGTCTGCCTCTGAAAAGGTTTCATCACAAAAGAACTAATCCACAACCCACCTATACCTCAGTAGGTGTCTTTTCAATTGTTTATACATTTTAAAATATATTTTCTTTTTATATGACCTTCATTTCTGCATTTATTCCTACCCAGTGAACCATCACTCATAACCCAAAATAAGCAAAGAAAACAAAAAGAATTCAGCAATTCTGGGAGGGATATGGATCCTGGGGCAGAGTCTGAGTTCTGGGGTGGGCAGGAGAGGAAAGCCAGAGTGCAGCAGCACTGTCTGGAAACCTCTTAGCCTCCAAGCTTGGCTCTGAAGAAGAGACAGGAAAATGCGTCTCCCTCGGTTCTCGATGGAGGCTGGCAGACTGTGGGTGTAGAAGACTGGATCACTGACAGACTCAGTGACTGGGCCAGTTACTTCTGTGGAATTCTTTTTTTTTTCCTCTTCTTATTTTGGGTTATATGAGATGGCTCACTGGGTAGGGATAAGTACAGAAATAAGATTATGTGAAAAGAACCAGGTTACTACCTGACTTTCCAGCCATTTCTGCCTCTATCCCTCCCTCCCTCCCTCTCTCTCTCTCTCTCTCTGTCTCTCTGTCTCTGTCTCTCTTTCTGTCTGTCTCTGTATATCTGTCTGTCTCTGTCTGTCTGTCTGTCTCTCTCTCTCTCCCCACCCCAACTCTAGGTCCCCTTTCTTTCTCTATTAGAATGTAAGCTCCCTGAGGGCAGAGACTGTCTTATTTGTTTGTTTGTTTGTTTATTTTTACATAGTAAGCACCTAAATGCTTATTCATTCATGGGAGTAGGGATGTGAACTTGGATTTTTGGACTCTATGCCCCATGCTGTATTCACTGTGCAGCACTGCTTGGAACGTCACAGACACTAAACACAGGCATTCCTTCCACACCAGCTCTGGTGGGATGCGCGAAGATGCAGGGAAGCAACTTTTCCTGGCACCAGCACCTCACTAGTTCAAGGAGCCACATGAGATTTGGGAGACGGGATTACTCTTCCTCCCACAAGCCAACCCCGATGGACGTGGCTGAAAAGCTCCCTGCTGGGAGGCCAGCGTGGTGAGGAGGGAAGGTCTCTGAAGTTGGCTGAGCTCGTTCTCAGCCAGGCACCCAGATGGGGGTCCCGGGCCTGACTTGGGAGGATCTGCTGGGGTCACTACTCGGCCTGATCGACGGGGGAGTCGGTGGAGTCTGACATGGACCAGAACAAACAAGATTTGGGGATTTATGCTGTCAGGGAAGGACCAAAAGTGAGAACAAAAGCCATTACCTATCACTTTGTTCTTCTTTCCATTTTTTATAGGTGTGCAAAGCAAACTTCTAATGGGCTGGTGAGAGCTGTCTGTGTTTTCACTCTATTGAAAAAACACACATACACATACACATACACAGACAAGATGGCAACAGACCAGAGAAATCAAGTCAATAATTAGTGTCTGTAAAAGTGACTACGTCCCCCAACATTTTCCTCTTTTATCACCTAGGGCTCCCATCAGAACATAATGTACAAATGACTGAACAGCCCACTGACAAATACGTACTGAGAAATCATATCACACTGAGCTTCTATAGCAGAATGAATATCTGCTGGTCCATTTCATTGTTGCATTTTAAACCAGTTCTGAGTAATTGATTGTTAATAGCACCTACCTATGTGCACTATTTACTGGCTGAGCCCCATGAGCAGTGCTTGGAGACATTATAACCCTGCCAGAGAGAGAAAGAATCCCAGGGAGGCCTGCATTCCATTATCCGGCTGCACCACAGGGGTAGTTTAAGGTTTCTTTAACATTCACCTGGTTTGCAGATGACATAGCTGACCTAGACCACTGTGGTTGCCCTGGCTTGATAAAGCAGCAGTCAGCCCACTTCTGTTCTCAATGGAACAAATATTCGTGGCTCCTAGGTGATGGACAGTGGGAGTCCCCATGCTCTACTGGGGCTGTATTCTTGCTGTGGGGTCTAATAACACATGTAATGAACTCAGTCTTTAAAGGCAGTCAAGGCACACACAAATATACCAAAAGCAGGATTGTTGGCGTGGGGCCAAGGTGAGAAGAATATCGAACAAATGATTCTGTGAATTACAGTTTGAGGCCTGGTGTGGAAATCTGGATAGGGGCAGCTAGCAGACAGGGCACTGGGCCTAGAGCCAGGAAGACCTGAGTTCAAGTCCAGCTTCAGACAATTACCAGCTGTGTGATCACAGGCAAGCCACTTCACCTCTGTCTGGCTCAGTTTCCTCAAGCTGCATAGAATGCAACAACAGGGATAACAATAAGCACCTAACTCACAGGGCTGTTGTAATGGTCAATTGTAAAAGGCTTAGCACAGTACCTGGTAGGTGCTTAATAAATGCTTATTTCCTTCCGTCTTCTGGATGTTTTTCTCATATTCGCCCTTATTTCTATTTCCTTTAATGCCAAAAGCTAAACTAAGGTGAGATTTCTGCCCTACTGGCACTGGACACACTTTAAAAAAGTACAAATCCTAGGGCTGGAGGATACCATAAAATCAGCTGACACGTTCTAGGCAGGGAAGCATTACCCTCCTTGCTCGGGGCAGGGAATCCGCTGACCACATGCCTCACCTTAGAATCTTTCTGTGGTAGCCAGTTCAATACAACAATAAGCACAGAAATATGGGCTATGTAGGACACAATCTCACTTCACATCAAGACTAAATTCCATTTACTTACTGTCCAGGGAAATCTCTTGTCCTTATAGACGTCGGGGATATTAAGAGGTTCCATGGTGTCTCTGACATAGCGAGCATACATGTAATTGATTTTATTCATGTCTCCATCCCTACTAAGAGACAAAAATTGTTCTTTACCATGATAACATGTTGGAAAGATAAAATTAAACCACTGTCAGTCAAAGGTTAACAAGCATATGAAAGAATGCTCCAAGACAATAATAATAATAATAATAATAATAATAATAATAATAATAATAGAAATATACATTAAAACAACCCTGAGCTCTCCCCTCACACCTAGCAAATGGACCAAGATGACAAAGAATGGAAATAATCAATGCTGGAGGGGTTGTGGAAAGGTGGGCACCCTGAGGCACCATATGGGAAGCTGTAAGTTGGTCTAACCATTCTAGAAAACTGAATGACTAAAATGTCTAGATTCTCTGACTCAGTGAAACTTCTTCAAGGAATATACCTCAAGGTCAGGGATCTAAAGAAAAGCCTCATTCTTTGACATTTCTGCTGTATTTAACCCTGTTGACCACCCTCCTAGATATTCTCTCTGGGTTTTTGTGAAGCTAATCTCTTCTGGTTCACCTACTACCTGTCGGACATCTCCTTATCAGTCAGCCTCCTCTACTGGTTCATCATCCCACATGCCCCATAAATGTGGGTCTACACTATGTCTTGATAACTTGGTCAGCTCATACGGGTTTAGCAATCATCTCTACGCAAAAAGATTGAAATATCCAGCCCCGAGTCTTCCTTTTGAACTTTGGCTTGGTATCACCAATTGCCCATTTGACATTTCAAACTGGATGTCCCCGAGGCATTTAAACTCAATCCATCTAAAATGGAACTCATTATCTTGCCTCACAAACCCTCCCCTTTTGTGACCTCCCTTATTTCTGTCCATACCACTCTTATACTCCCAATTCCCCAAGTTCCTAACTTCATTATTACCCCACTCTCCCTCGCCCCACATACCCTACCTGTTGCCAAACCCAGCTTTTTCTATATTCCCAAGAAATATCTCTCCAACATCTGCCTGCTTCTCTCCATTCACACAACTGTCATTGTAGTTTGGGCCTCGTTGCTTTTTGCCTAGATTATTGCAGTGGTCTCCTAATGGGTCTCCCTGCCTCCAGTCTATCACCACTCTAGTCCAACTTCCACACAGCAATTTTCCTTCAGTGAAGATCTCACCATGTGACTCCCCTACTCATTAAGTTTCAATAGCTTCTTATTGCCCCTAGGATAAAACATAAAGTCTTCTGTTTAGCTTGTAAAGTCCTTTGTAACTTGGACCCAATCTCCATGGACATTATCCTCCATCCTACACTATGTGACCTAGCCATATGGGCCTTCTCTCTGTTTCTCATACATCACACTCACCTCCATTTCCATGCCTTTGTACCAGCTATCCCATGTGTCTAGAATGAATTCCCTCTTGACTTCTGCCTCACAAAGTCCTTTTCTTCCTTGAAGAGGCAGCTAAGGTATCTGCTCCTACAGGAATCCTTTCCTGATCCCCACCCTCCCAAGGTTCCATGTATTTAACTACTTTGAATATATTTGTATTGATTCACTTTATACTTCTGCTGCATATGCATACATATATGATACATTATCCATCTATCTATCTAATTCTTTTTCTGCCATTAGAATGTAAGTTACTTGGGAGAGGGGATGGTTTCATTCTTTGTCCTTGTATCCCTTGCACCCCTGGGGTCTCTCGGCATATAGTAGGTACGTAAATCACTACTTGTTGGTTGATTGGCACAGACCAATCTACCTCAAGCAGCACTTTTGTGGTAGCAAGGAACTGCACACAAAATTGACACCCCCAGATTGGGGAATAGCTAAAGAAACTGCATTACACAAAAGTAACAGATTACAACTGGGACGTAAGAAATAATGAAGAGGAAGCATGGGAAGCTTTATATGAACTGATGCAAAATGCAGTAAGCACACCCAGGGAAACAACATATGTAATGACAACAATGTAAATGGAAATATTAAAAAACAACAACAACTAAGCAACCCAAATCAAATTATAATGAATAAACTTGGCCCTAAAGAAGAGATATGAGAAGCAGTTGTCCACTCCCCAGCCATTTTGCACAGGGTGTGGAAAACCATCTCTAATGGCAGATTTGTTCAATTACGTGATTTTGTTGAACTGTATTTTTTCTTTTTTTTTTTTTGTTCTTTGTTATAGATGACGGCTCCCTAGGATGGGGCAGAGAAAGGGGTATATTGGGAAATATATTGGGAAGACAAAAAATACTAATAAAAACGTATTTTAAGAAATTAAACCATTGTCTTGGCCCTGGAAAAGTCATATCTCAGTGAGTTGGTAGACTGTGTACACACTCAGAATAACCACACTCTTAAAGATGTCTTACAAATTTGGCAAAATACCGTATCTTATGTGTCCTGGTAAAGTCAAAAATATCTTAAAATATCATGAATAATTTCACAATCACAATTATAGGCTAGTTCAGGATCACAGATTTAGAGCAGGAAGGAACTTTAGAGGCCATGTAATCCAGCTCCTGCATTTTATAGGTGAGGAAACTGAGGCCCAGAGAGGTTAAGAGATTGCCCAAGGGCACTTAGAAAATAAGTGGCAGAGCCAGGATCTGAAGCCAGGCCCTCTGGGTACAGAATGCTGGAGAGGATCCTGCGTTCTTCCCACGGGTGCCCAGTTTCCTCCCATTCCTTTTCACACACACACAACCTTTGTGGACGGCTTTCCTTTTCCTGTACTGATTGGTGTGCTAGAAGAGGCGCTAGCTTTGGAGTCAGAGCACCTGGGCTCATAGGATCATAAGCCCTAGATTCAGAGCTGGGAGGGTCCTTAGATCAGCAGTATGTGACCCGAGAATTGCCAGAAAAACCCTTAGGGGCCATGATTCTAGGCCCTTTCTTTTATAGTTGAAGGAAATAGGGCCTGGAAGCTAAGGGGGATGGGAACTCACTCTGGTCTGGTGTTCTAGGTACTATTCTATTGTGTGATCCACTGGTGTGATCTTGGACCACCTAGTTCCTCTGGGCCTCAGTTTCCTCAACTGTAAAATGAGAGGGTTGGAGTAGATGATCCCTAAGGTCCCTTCTTGTTCTGGACTTAACATTTCCTGCCTGTTCTTTAATCAGATACAAGAATGACCAAGCGCCATCCCTCAGATCATGTGCTCAAATTGCTTTGCTTGATTCTCTGAATTCTGAAAACAGAAATCAGTGTCCTGCTTAAAGGCTGGCGAAAAGCCAGAGAGCAGAGCTGGAAGCGCTTCAACCAGCACTGAAGCTCTTCCCTTCTCCAGTAAGGTCTACTTGTCCCCCTTTACTTCCTGGGCTCTCTTTTTCTCTCTCTGACTTCCGATTTTTGTCTCTACTTTTGGGGCAGCTAGGTGGCTCAGGGGATAGAGCGTCAGGCCTGGAGTTAAGAAGACCTGGATTCCAAATCTAGCCCCAGACATTACTAGCTATGTGACCCTAGGCAAGTCTCTTCACCCTCTTTGACTCAGTTTCCTCATCTGTAAAATGAAGTGAAGAAGGAGATGGCCAATCTCTGCCAAGAAAACCCCAAGCGGCAACACAAAAAGTCAGACACAACTGAACAACAATGGGGATGTATTGCTTTGAAATTTTTTAAAATTAATTTAGCTTTCATCATAATCTTAGCTTAAAAAATCTTTAACGTCTCAATCTTTTTCATTGCTTTATGATTAATCTGCTGTCAGCAAATTCTTTATCCCATAATCTGATGTCAGCCAACTCTTAAGCATTGGGGCTTTAGCCTAAAGGGGAATAGAATGGGATACAGGCCTTCTGGACAGAAAGATCCAATGTTGCCTGGTGATGGCCAGGGTTGACGTGAGGGGAGGGACTGGCCCAGATCTGGATCTGCTCGTGGAAAGTTACTCAGACTTTACAAACATGACCAGGAAAGAGAAGGGACAGCTGTGATGGTTAAACCTTGGGAAATGCTGACTCTCGAGGCATGAGAATGAGTGGTAGGGAAATTTAAAAGTAAATAAATATATTTCCACATACACATAGCTGGCCAACAACTTGCAATACTCAATCTGCTTCTACCTCTGTTTCCGAACTCTGGCCGGGGGTCATTTGTGTTTCTTCCCCTCTGTTCTCCCTGGATCTTTCAATGGACACATGTTTGCCTAAGTGTGCTTGAGTTCATCAAGAATCTATTATGTGGGGGCAGCTAGGTGGCACAGTAGATAGAGAACAGGCCATGGAGTCAGGAGGACCTGAGTTCAAATCCCACCCCAGACACATAACGCTTACTAGCTGTGTGACCCTGGGCAAGTCACTTAACCCCACTGCTCATCCAAAAACCAAAGCAAACAAAAAAAGAATCAGTATATGCCCAGTATGATAAGATAGTGAGACAGCATGATGAATTACATAAGAAAAGATGAACTACATATCTTACTATTCAGATATCATGAGGTAATGTGGTATCATGGTAAGAATACTGGATTAGAAGTCGAGAAACCTGGTCTCTAGTCATTATTCGGACAATTTGCAGCAAGTGAGTTTGGGCTGCAAACTCATTCACAGTCTGAACCATGGTTTATTCACCTGTAAAATGGGGGTAAGATCTACTTGGACTCTTTCCTGGGGTTGTGGTGAGGATGAAGTAACATAATTCATGGAATTAGAGAGCAGAAACAAAACCCAGAGATCAACTGGTACAACCCTTGAGCTGAAATCTCTTCCATAGGGCCACTGACAAGAAGTAACCTAGCATTCTCATGAAGACCACCAGCCATGGTGAACTCACTACCTGAACAAAGCCAGTCCATTACATTTAAGGGAAATCTCTAATTTATTTTTTCTGTTCAATTATTTCCAGGTCTATGAAGCATTCCTTCTAACAAAAACACTAACAAAGCCAACTGAAGTAACAACCATGTCTAACAGTGAGTGCGATATTTCATACCCATAATCACCCACCTCTCTAACAAAAACAGTAAAGTAAATGTCCTCATTGCTTCTCTGGGGCCAATATTGGTCATTATAATTATACATTTTGGGACTGTATTTTATGGTCAATAGGATCAGAGACTTAGAGATGGAAGGACTATAGAGGCCAGATCAAGTCAGATAACACTGAGTGTAATTCCTTCATTTTACACATGAGAAAACTGAGGCACAGAACAGTTAAATGACTTGCTCAAAGGTGCACAGCTACTAAATGCATGATCTGAATAAGAGAATTTATTAGGTAGCATAAAAGGATTGCCTTGCTGCAGTGAGAGCCCAGTTGAAATTAGATAATATAAATTTGTAGTGGATCCAGCTAGGAGAGTTGAGTGACATTCTCCAGCTCTGTTTAGTGGCTCATGAGTAGGAATGGAGTAGGTGGGCCATAGGAGTAATTCAGGGTTGGGGTTTAGCAAGGCATGATTAGCCTCCGGACACAGGAGAAGGAGTTTGGGATACTAAGGGAGGGGAGGAGAGCATAGCCAAAGCAAGAGTGATGGCTTGGGAAAATACTGATGGATAGAGAGACTGCATGCCTTATTTTATTTGATCCTCATGACAACCCTGTGAAAAAAGGTGCTGTTGTTATCCTCATTTTATGGATGAGGAAGCTGAGGCAAACAGAGGTGAAATGACTTGTCCAAGATCACATAGCTAGTAAGTGTCTGAGGCTAAATGTGAATTTAAGTCTTCCTGCCTCTAGGCCCAGTATTCTAACTACAGAGCCACCTAGCTAAGATGGTGATAGAGCAGAATCTGAAAGTGTCCATGGGATGCAAGAAGAATTCAGACTTCCCCCACTGAGACCAGGAAGTTGAGAAGTAAGAGAGAAAGTATAAATAGCTTTGGAAAAGTGAACTGGGGCATGGTGTCCTGTGACGATGCCATAAGATCCAAAAGATGGAAGAAGCCAGAAGCAAAGAAACTGGTTAATTATAGACTGAGTGTCAGAGGGCACAGGAGAAGAGACACAAAGATCATTCAGTGGAGAGGTGGGCTTGAGGTGGGTAGGAATGACCGAAGGGATAGTAGAGTTGGGAAGGGTGCTGTGTTCTTCAACTCAGGGGCTCTCACTTCAGTGAGGAGAGTTGGAAGGGCTGGGGGTATTCTAAATATTGAAGAAGGAGTCCAGGCAGGGGATCAGTGAATGGAAGGAGGACCAGGGATGAACAGGGATGATTAGAAGATTTAAGGTCTCCCCTTAGCCCAACACCTTGAGCTCTCAGCCCAGCTCTCAAAATTTTCCAAACTTGTAACAGGTGGCTTTCCTGTGTCTCAGCTTGGCCTCACAGCACAATATGAGCAAAGCCTGGTGGGATTGTGTCCTGGGACCTAGACTGTGAAGAGCTGAGGGAGGGGGAGAGGAATGAAAGGAAATGAGTATAAGCAGCTTTTCATAGAAGTCTGGCTGACAAATAGAAGAGAACTATGGGACGATGAAAGTTTGAGGACATGGTAGGGTCTAGTGAGAGTTTTTTTAATAGATGGAGGAAGCTCGGCATGTTTGAAGGCAGTGGGTAAGGAATCAATAGAGATTAGAGAGAAGGAGATGTTTAAAGGGAAGATCTACTGGAAAAGTCAAGAGGGAATGGGATCAAGGGCACAGGCAGAAGGTACTGACCTTGGCAAGAAGGTCCACCTCACTCTCAGAGACAGACTGAATAGAGGGGAGAGTGATGGTGATAACAAGGTGATATGAGATGGAGACAGGGAGAAGGGAGCATAAACTATGACCTCACATCCCGAGCTGATGGGGAGTGGGTGGAGGTAGGGAAGCCTTGACCAGAGAAGAGGGGAGGAAACGCTCCTGTGGGAAGCAGATTAGAGAATCAAAAAAGGATCGTCTTATCACAGTAATTATCCAACTAGGAATTTGAACCCAAGTTTTTGTTTTGATTTTTTACACTACTAGGACTAAAAAGTAGACACCTTTTCACTGGCCCAGTGAAGGACGGTCATGTTCTTCATTTATCTAGCCAGTTTCTTTTCCACTTATATACCACCGTGTCTCTTGTGAAAGAATCAACCGTGCCTTGGGCTTGCCCACAGTGAAGAAGCAATAACTCCATTTTTTGCCAAGGCCACAGCTGCCAACCCAGGGAGATCTGGCAATGGTCAATGGCATTACAGGGGGAAAGCATTTGTGACCCATTAAAATACAGGAGAAGAGGGAGCTGCTGAGAGCACCACCATCATAATGATGATTTCTTATGAGATTGGACTTTGGGTTCTTTTGATAGTGGCTCCCATGTACATCTCCCAGTTCCAATTCTTTGCACAGTCCATTCCCCATGCCAGAAATGCACCCCCTCTTCACCTGCCTCTCTTGGAATCCCTAGCTCCCTTCAAAACACTACCCAGGTATCTCTCCCATGTAAAATTACTTCCTAATTACTTATCTCTCTGGATGTTACCTCTCACCTCCACCCAGTTAAGTATAAGTCCTTTAAGGGAAGATAGTTTGTGGTTTTCAAATGTTTTCTATCTCCAGTGCTTTGCACACAGTAGGCACTTAATAAGTGTCTATGGCTTTGAACTGAATTTGTTCCAAGATGAATCTTTGCCAGCAGAGGGCACTGTTACACACAGCCTCACAGCTTTTCTGGGGTCACGCTAAGAACCAGGACCTAGCCCGATGTGCCAGTGCCAACACAAGGGACTAACATACAAGACATGACTGTCTGACATTGGAAGCACACGTTCAAGCATTCTATGTTTCCAAATAGTCACACGTATGATTTGCTTTTCTGGTCCAGTGTTAACGCTAGCCTAATCACCATCATTCGCTAAGAATCTTGTTCAAAGTCTGAGCTAGGCACTGGGAGAATACAAAATTTAGATCACACGTGGTACTTGGACTCCCAGCAGGGGTGGGGAGGTTGCGGGTCCTCAAGGTCCTCAAGTGCAGCCCTTTGACTGAATCTAAGCTTCACAGAACAAAAGATTTTATAAGATTTGACAAAGTTTTTACATAAAACTGTAAGCCATAGGAAGCACCCACCTCTAAACTAGAGAGGAAATATCTCCATCCCCACCTCTCATCCCTAGGATCTGTTATTCTTTAATATTACCCGGACAGATTGATTCAGCCTCCTCCAAGGGATTCTCTCTGCGAGATTTATTCACAATAACCAGTTGAGAAGCTGCCATAAGCACCCATGAAAGTACCCATCTCTCTTATCAATCACCACACCTGAGATCCAAAGAAGGGTGGTCTACCCACCTCATCCTCAGCAAGGATGGATTTCCCTTGGTGGTCTTCCAATCCCCTCAAAGGATTAGCCCAGACTTCAAAAGACGTGCTACTCCTGACATATGAGGGGTCTCACCTATGAATTTATATGTATAGGGACCTGCTAGTATTAAAAACTCGCTCCTCCAACTCTCTCTAATTTATAGTCAGAGAGTGCTTGGGACACTGAGAGGTCAGATGACCTGCCCCAGATCACACAGCCATGTCTAAGGTGGGAGTTGAACTCAGCTCTTTCTGGCTTCAAGCCCAATGCTCTATCCATGGTGCTGAACCAGACAGTCATAAAATGTCAGTGATCTGAAAGAGGAGCTCAGAATATCAGAAGAATAGTGAAGTACCTGGGGGTAGTTTTCCAGCCGTATGCTTGAGCAACAGACCACAGACCTAATTACAAAGCTGCCGGTGGGAGGTACAGGAGGTTAGGAAGAATCCCAAAATGGGAGCCAGCAGTGTGAGGCTTGGCTCTCACAATTATTGGCTGTGTAACCCTGAGCAAATCCTTCCCCTCTCTGGGCCACTGCTGCCCCATCCGTACAATGGGATACTTATAACTCCCTACTTTACAGGATTGTTGTGAGATTCAGAGGTGAAATGGCAAATACTTTGGAAAATTGCATGTTTCTCTATAAACATTATAACTATTATTATTTCCAAAAATATTGGCTAATCCAAATATGATTAATTTAGAGACTCTCTACTCCCAAAGTAGATACTTTACTGTCTGAATGAATAAGAAAAGAATAATAACATAGGTTTATAAAACACTTTATATAGTGATCTCACACAACCATCCCCTTTCTGTGTATAAGGAAAATGAGGCTGAGGAAAGTTAAATGACCAGATCAGGGACACACAGATGGTGTCTAAAGCAGTATTTGAACCCAGTTCATGACTCTCATGTTAAGAACTCTAGCCTCTAATCCACACTGCCGATCCAATGAGGCTTTTAATATATGTTGACCTTGACTTGGATACTCAATAGCTGTCTTCTTAGAAGTTTTGAGAGAGGGAAAAGAAATTGATTTTATGAAGTTAACTAAAAAACACCACCTGAAACGCTCACTACTTACAGTAGGTGTTCCCTAAGAGATCACAGATTATCTTCAAATCTTGAGCATGTGAGCTTTGGAAGTGGGACCTGAGGCAGAAAGTAGCTTGTGACATTTTGGGCTTTACTTCTCATCTCATCCTGTCCTCATGAAGCCCTGAGCTAACACGACCTTCATGCTTTTTTATTTTCACGTTTCCATGAACCCACATTATCAGCAGCATCAGGCCAAGAGCATTAGGCCTCAGACTTCCACATGTTTTTCTTCCTCAATCTCCTATAAACCAACCAATTAATCAAAAAGCATTTCTTAAGTGCCTACTATGCACCAAGTAGGGGCAGCTAGGTGGTGATATAATGCATAGAGCACTGGAAGACTCATCTCCCTGAGTTCAAATCTGGCCTCAGACACTTAACTAGCTGTGCAACCCAGGGTCAGTCACTTAACCCTTTTTGCCTTAGTTTCCTCATCTGCAAAATGAGCTGGAGAGGGAAATGGCAAACCACTCTAGTATTTTTGTCAAGAAAACCCCAAATGGAGTCACAAAGAGTTGGACACAACTGAAATTACTGAACAATAAAGCATATGACACTAATTCCTTTAGGAATTATTATATTACATTATTATATGTTATATATAGTATATATATATATGATACATATACTATATATTATATATATATAATAGCACTTACACAGTACTTTAAAATTTAAAAAATGCTTTACACATTTTAGCTCATCTTCAAAACAACTCTGAGAGGTAGGTGCTGCTATTATCTCTAAAACTAGGAAGGGAATATCTTTAATTCTACCTCTCATCCCTAGGATCTGCTATTCTTTAATAGACTGGACTGATTCAGGCATCATAATTCTATGTGTGAAAAATATGAGGCTGACATGGAAAGATGACTGTATTTTGTTTCTTGTTCAAAGGACTTGGATGTGAGTTCATCTTCTGTAGTCTCACCAAAAGCTTATTTGAGAAAATTCTAACAGGAGGTGGGCTGATGGGGATTTGTATCTTCCTGTTCCTCCATGGTTTTAATTTCTGCTAAGTCTGTATTTTGAAAACTTTTCATTCCACATATTGGGAGATTACTAGTTGTTGATATGGTGGCATCTATCATATACATTGGTTTTATATTTTTAGGGATCAATGTTAAGTAGCAATTGTGGGCTGTTGCTGTTTGTGACAATGGCTTGGCTCCAGAATGGTTTATTTCTTGAAATCTTAAGGATGGTTTGGGATTTTCATTGGTGGTACAGGAACTGGTCCTCTATTATAATTTATGAAAGCTATAATGATTATCACCATCTGGTTGCGTCTTTGTAGGTCTCCAATTTGCACTTGGCATATTAGGCAGCTTCTATTGCCGCAATGTATAACCTACAACCTCAACCAATGAGCCAAAAGTTCTTTAGAGATAATCTTTCTGTAACTTCTGGGGGGTAGTAACCAGAATTTGAATGAGCATCATAAATCCCTCTGTTTTTACAAATAGATTTTAATGACTCAGCTTTTGTTTGTCACAACCTTGTTGTTATATGTTGGCTGGGTCCTTGGATATCACTGATGTAGAAACCCTTTGATTCCAGCCTTGGCTCTCAGCCATTTCACAGGCCCCACCCAGAAATCAAACCTCTTTTGGCCATACAGGACAAATTTGGTGCTACATACCTGTTGTCTACCTTTAATATTGCTTTCTAGAGAGGTATGTTGTCTCCAAGAGTATTTCTGTAAATGTTTTATCTGTTTATCTTGTGCTCTCAGAACACCCATCAATCCTCTTCCTCTTTCGTGAGGAGGAAACATTCATTTTTTCCTAGCTGTGTTGGAGTGATGAGCCCTGTGTCACATTCATACTGCACTGTTCTTGTTTGATGATCTCATCAGTTCCCAAGGGTTCAAACTACCATCTCTGGACAATTCCCATATTTATTTATCCAGCTCCAGTCTCTCTCCTGAGAGCTAGTCATGTATGATCAGCTGTCTTTTTGGAAGGCATTCAACTTCATGTTCCATAGGCCTTTCAACCTCAACATATCCATAATGACATTATGAATTATCTATTATGATAATGAACTCATTACTCAGCTCTTTCCCATCCTCCTCTTCGGAGTTTTCTTATTACTGTTGAGGGTACCCCCGTTCTCCTCCCTGTTACCACAATCTGCAACTCTGATGTCACTCTTGACTCCTCACTCTCATACCTCATAGCCAATTTGTTGCCTAATCTTTTTTCTACATTCCTCCTTCACAAAATCCCTCTTCGGTGTCTGCAACTCCCCATTCCTAAAGCCTAGTTCTAGCCCCATCACCTCTTACCTGGACTACTGCATTACACCCTTTTAAATGGTCTCCCCAGTGCATAACTTGCCATACTCCAACTCATCCTCCATTCAGCTGTGAAGGTAATTTTTTCAAAGGCATACATCTTACCAGGTCACTATTGTCATCCAGGTTAATTCTAGACTCAATGAGCTCCAGGGGTTCCAAATGTAAACTTTTCTGTTTGTTACTTAAAGTTCTCTGAAACCTAGCCCATTCCTATCTTTCCAGTCTTCTTAGACTCTCCTCCCTTCCACCCACTCAATGGTCCAGCCAAAATGACTAA
The DNA here is from genome assembly GCF_900497805.2 of Vombatus ursinus. Taxonomy (NCBI): domain Eukaryota; kingdom Metazoa; phylum Chordata; class Mammalia; order Diprotodontia; family Vombatidae; genus Vombatus; species Vombatus ursinus. The sequence goes on from NW_020949971.1 coordinate 6,447,289, forward strand.
TTTGCTTTCAGAATGAAAAGTGACACTCTCTCCCACCCCCAGCCTTTGCACTATCTGTCCCTCATGCCTGGCATGCTCTGCCCTCTCTATTCTGCCTTTTAGTGTCTTTGACTTTCTTCAAGATTTGGATCAAATCCCCCTTTCTGCAGAAGCCCTTTCCTGGTCTTCCTCACTGCTGGTGCCTATCCCTGGGGGATTATCTTTCTTCTGTATATATTCTGCATGTTCCTAGTTACTTACATGTTATCTCCCCAATTAGAATTTGTTTTCCTTAAGAGCAGGGGCTGGGATTTTTTGTTTTATTTTTGGCCATTGCTATAACTTTGGTGTTTACTCAGAGCCTGGTTTAATTGCTTGGACACCTACAGATCCATTGCTGTCCATTTTGTCATGCAAAAAGCGTGTATTAAGACTCATGTTGCATAAGTATTAATTGTTCTAAATGTGTTGCTCCCATTAAGCTTTGGCTTTAGGGTCTCAGTCAGTCAGTCCCTTACACTCAGCCTGGGGTTTCTTTGTGATAGGCTTATGATCAATGTGTCTTGAATGGAGAAGACCAAAGTTTCTGTATGTATCCCTTTCATCTATTGGTTCAAATTGACCTTCAGAGCCTTCAATTTCTATATTTTCTTGGCCCGCGTTTATAACAATAATAAGGAATCCGAATGATATTGTGATATCAAAATGTAAGCATCAGAGACCAGATTTGAACTTGAGACCTGACTCCAAGTCCAATATTCTCTCCTCTGTGCCACCTGGTTGCCTCACCTCTATGCGGGTAATACTACATTTATAAATCTAACTCCCATCTTTCTCCCGAGAGAAAAAACTTCCATCAGATGAAATTGCTCTTTCAATATGTTTTTCAAGGGAACCCTGTAACTTGATGTCATTCATATACATTACATGATGAACACAGTGCTTTGGCACGAATCCCTCTCAGACTTGAAAGCCGTACTCAGTTCTATTCAAGATAGATAACAAAGGATTTTGTGACAGGCAGAATCATGGCAAACCTAATTGCTCTTCACCTCAATATGCTGGTGGCATATTTTAAATAGAAAAGACAGTCTAGTCCACGTGGGTGTCAAATACTCTCATGTTCTCACTATACTGGGATCCATTGTACACATCTGCAGTATGTGACTGAGGAATGAGTGAGGAACCGAGTCAAAGGTTCGATGATAATGCGTTATAGCACTTTGGGGTGGCTTGGTCAATAATCACTGAATGATAATAATTTGCTTTTTATACACCAAGGACTTTGGGCTACACTCTTTTTGTTCCCCAGCTAACAGAATTTTGTTGTGTGTTTGCAGTTTCTCTTTTGAACAATACAAGTTAAGAATGCTTTGTAGTTAAATACACAAACACATAATTGGAGCAAGACAAGCATGCACTTGGAGGGGTCCCTGGTGTCCTAATCTTTCGGTAATAAAGATATGATGCCTTCTGTTCAGAATGATAAGGTCAGGCTTGCATCAGAAGACAGGCTGCCAAAGTGTTTTGCTACTAATTCAATCACTTCTGTGAGGAGCCTGAACCAGTAATTACAGATTTTCTCCATATTTGCTGCTTTCCAAGTTTTCAGAGAAGAGTTTCAGTTCTCCCTACCATCTCCCCACGTCATTCATTATGTCAATGGGGCACAGGGCTTGCTGTTTTGCGTCTGACCCAATTTGTTCTTTGTTGTACTTATTTTAAATCACTATCATCTTGTTCTTATCGTTTTCAAGAGAGGATTCTGGGACAAGCAGCTTTCCTCTCTTTTCTTTAATATTTAATATTAGACTATTGTACAGGTGGATAAAATAATGTTTTGCAATATAATAAATGCATTAAGATGTAAACACATTTAATTTGGAACTATGCCCAAAGGACCATAAAACTATGCATACCCTTTGACCTAGAAATACCACTACTAGGTCTGTATCCAAAAAGAGATAAAAAACAAAAAGGAAAAGGACCTACGTGCCCAAAAATATTTATAGCAGTCTTTGCTGGGGGCAAAGAATTGGAAATTGAGGGGATGTCCATCAATTGGGGAATGGCTGAACAAACTGTGCTATGTGATCGTGATGGAATATTATTGTGCTATAAGAAATGACGAGCAGGATGCTCTCAGAAAAACTTGGAAAGACTTACAGAAGCTGCCGAAAAGTGACATGCACTGTGTACAAAGCAACAGCAATATTGTTAGATGATCATCTGTGAATGGCTTGGCTATTCTCAGCAACACAATGATCCAAAACAACTCTGAAGGACTTGTGATGAAAAATTCGATCTATCCCCAGAAAAAAGAACTGATTGAAGCATACTTCTTTTACTTTATTTTTTCTTGAGTTTTTTGTCTGTTTTCTTTCACAACATGACTAACATGGAGATACGTTTTCCATGACTACACATATATAATATATATTGAAAGCTTAACTTCTCAATGAGGAGGTGGAGAGGGAGGAGGGGAGAGAATTTGGAACTCAAAGTTTTAAAAATGAATGTTGAGATTGTTTTACATGACTATGTCCAAAGGGCTATAAAAGTGTGCATACCCTTTGACCTAGTAATAGCACTTTGAGGGCTATATCCCAAAGAGAACATACAAAGGACCTTCATGGACAAAAATATTCATAGCAGCTCTTTTTGTGGTGGCAAAGAATTGGAAATTGAGAGGATGCCCATCAATTGGGGAATGGCTGAGCAAGTTGTGGTATATGAATGTGATGGAATACTATTGTGCTATGAGAAATGATGAGCAGGCAGACTTCAGAAAAACCTGGAAAGACTGGTATGGTCTGATGCTGAGTGAAGTGAGCAGAACCAGGAGAACACTGTGCACAGTAACAGCCACATTGTGCAATGGCTAACTTTGACAGATTTAGCCCTTCTCAGCAACACAAGATCTGAGACATCTCCAAAAGTTCTCGTGATGGAAAATGCTATCCACATCCAAAGAAAGAACTATGGAATTTGAATACAGATTGAAGCATGCTATATGCTATTTTTCTCTTCTGTTTTGTTTTCTCTTTCTTGTGGTTCTTCCTATTGATTCTAATTTTTCCTTACAACATGACTAATGTGAAAATTAAAAAAAACTGTTTTACATGTAATTGGGGAAAAATAAAATACTAAAAAAATATGTAAGCTCATCCTCTGCAGGCTCCTGAAAAGCATCCTTGGTGCAAAGAGAGGAGCAGACAGGGTCACGGGAATGTCTACATACTGTGCCTTGTTCTCGAAACCTGTAGAGAGGTTTTGATCTCCTTTCCTTGGCCTTGTCTGGCTGACTACCTTCTAATGCCTTTCAATCCACATAGGTAGGAGATTGTGAGCATTTGGGATGGTGACCTCTATTTAAGACATTCTCAGATTTTCATGAATTAATGCTGCATCTGTGGTTTTTCTGTTCTGTCCAGTCTGTGATAATCAAGCTGGTTGACAATTCTAGGATATTGTGATGTCTGTATTTGAGAGATTACATTATCTGTCAGCCCATGAAAGTTACATGACCAAGTCATGACTTGCTGGTATTTAGTAGCTTCTATATTTTTATAGCAGTTAGGTGGCATGTGCGACCCTAGGCAAGTCACTTGACCCTGTTTGCCTCAGTTTCATCTGTAAAATGAGTTGGAGAAGGAAATGGCAAACCAATCCAGTATCTCTACCAAGAAAAGCCTGAATGGGGTCACAAAAAATCAGACATGACTGAAAAACAACTGAATAACAAAGAATTTTTATAATCAATCAACAAGCATTTATCAAATATCTACTATGTGCCAGACACTGTGCTGAGCACTAGGGATACAGGAGTGAATTACACTCCAATGGGGGGAGCCTGCAGTTGGGTGTTGCATAGTTGCTACAATTTCCTCACATCATTTGCATTGATTATTAAGTCAAAGGTCCTTCAGGATAACCATCCTGTAATTTCTAGTGACAATAACTTGGTCCTGAACTCCTATCATAAGCTCCTCCAGTTCCACAAAGAAATCCACACAACTCAGTCATTTGTCCCATTCTTTTTTGATGCTTCTTTTGTTCCTATGATCTGATATTTCCAGGTTTAATATTTTACATACAATATCTCATTTGAGCCTAATAATAACCCTATGATATAGGGTCAATGCTATGATTATCTCCATTTTATAGATGAGGAAATAGAGGCTTAAGAAGGGAAAGTGATTTGTTCAGGGTCAAACCACTTCTAAGGGTCTGGGGAGGAATCCAAACCCAGGCTTTCCTGCTTCCAAGTTCATTAGGCATTCCGTGTTCCCTCTTTGATCTTTTGGTCCCCAGCCTTACACCACAATGGCTCTAACACCAGTGATTTGAAAGATTCTAATGTGGGACAAAAAGATAAAAGCAGACTACAGTACTTCATGCAGAGATAGTCCTTAAAATGAAATTGTTCACAAAATAAGCAAATGTAATACTTAACCAGTTTTTTGCATATGCTCAATAGAAATTCAGATTTTTTTTTACCTTGTTACAGCATCCGCTGATTTTTCCAAGTCCTCAAACTCCATGTGAAACACTCTAGAAAATGAATCCTGAAAACACAAAAATGCATCATGGATGGTTGGTGTATCTTCTACTATGATGAAAACCAAACTGGCAAAACATACGAGTCACTTCTGCCTCAGAATATATCACAGGCAGTTACTGAACTTTCCTTTTCTTTCAGACTAATTTGACTGGGCATTCACCTCCCTGGCATATTTCCAGCTTACCTGAAGGCTGGAATTCTTATGGATGACACAGGCCAAACAGGTAGACCAGAGATCCCTGAAATTTCTATCATTATTACCCAATCCCTTCCTCTTTAGAATTCCAATTTCGGCATTCACTAGTCTTTTTCCCCCTCCTTTGCTATAGCAATTGAAGTTTTTTTTGGTTGTCTCTCAGGGTGTCCAATATATGCTTGTTTTAGACAATCTCCCATAATCTTGCTTCCAAAGCCTCAGCTGTTAATTTTGACTTGCCATTTCTTTGGCACTTCAGAAATGGGAAATTGTTCCAACTAGAATTTTGTGGTTGATCACGGCACTAGGCAGCACTTTTCAAAATGAAGCAAAATGAAGTGAGACATAGCAACATATGATGGAGGGAGTATTCCAGTGGTATCTCCCCAAGAGACCTTAGACGAGAGCATGTTACCATGATAGGGATCGGTGAGTCAAGAAATCATTAAGGTGGACTGAAATGTATTGAGATATTCTAACAGTGTGAGCCCAAGCATAACAAGCATGGATGTGGAGAGGGTGACCCATTGGCCATAGGCCATTAGTAGATTCTGATGGATGCTTCAGAAGCATGCAACACTACAATTATCCCTCATTCAAGCACACAGAGAGTTTCAAAACTGTTGGAAAATAGAAAATGATTTCATAGAAAGAGTGGTATGGCCAAGTTTTCTGGTATAATCCCATCTGCTGAACATGGGTTTCATTCTACCAATGTCAATTCTTTCATCTCCAGCACTCTCCCATACCTCCAGGGAAGGGAAAACAGGGACAAGACCTATCCCTGATATCCTAATGACCTGATTTTATTGGTATTAGGGAATTCCTGGATGAGGAAACTCCCTCGACCAATGAAGGTCGACATCTCTGCAACTTTACATCTTAGAGAGCTGCCTCGGTCGCTGAGAGGTTCAGAGACTTTCTCAGGGTCACACAGGCAGCAGGTGTCAAGACATGGAAGCTTGAAGCCAGGGCTTCCTGACTGCAAGGCTAGCTTTCTATCCATTGTGCAACACTGCCTCTCACAAGGTAAATGGAAGTCTGTGATGATGATTCTGCGCATGGGGATACTTTTTTTCATTTTTTTTTCTTTTTTTCTTCATTTAATTCCATGGTAATACCTTCTGAATCATCAAAGAAAATGTGAAATTTATACTAAATGCATTTTAAGAATGACTTTTTATTATACTCTAATCAAAGAACAATCCCCATATAAATAGTCCTCAATTTACAAAAACTCCCAGCTGACAAATGGCAGGTGAAGGTGATTAGAAATGGCCACTCCCTTTCCCCCTCAGCTCTCCCCTTATCCTTCCACTGTGGAAAATACCCAGAGGTGTTAGAGAACCCATAGATTCAGAAATAGGAACAATGTGGAGGGACAGACCCTGAAAGAAGGTGCCCAGGCAGGGATGGGAGATTGAGAGCTGGAGGTCTTTGGGCCCGATTCCTTCATTTTACACATTAGGAAACAGGGAGGGGAAGTGACTTGCCCAGGGTCATGCAGCTAGTAAGTACCTGAGGCTGGTTTTGAAGTTAGGTCTGCCTGATTCCAGGAAGCTGGGTGGAACAGTGGCTAGCAAGCTGCCCCTGGAGTCAGGAAGACTCATCTTCCTGAGTTCAAATCTGAATTTAGACACTTACTAGCTATGTGACCTTAGGCAAGTCACTTAACCTCATTTGTCTCAGTTTCCTCATCTGTAGAATGAGCTGAAGAAGGAAATGGCAAACTGCTCTAGTATCTCTGCCAAGAAAACCCCAAATAGGGTGGTGAGAAGTCAGACAAAAGCAACAATTTCCTGATTCCAGGTTCCCTGTCCTCTCCACTATTTCATCTTTCTTCTATAATGTGGGGTACCTGCACCTGCGGTTTTATGTGATGGACCCCAAACATCTTGCCTCCTAAAAGCCTGAAGCTTTTCTTCAGCCTGTAACAGAACTCAGGAGACCAAGAGTTATTGTTACATTGGCATGAAAAAGCATTCTCCCTTAAAAAATGTAGCCCTCCTGGAGAAAGAGAAGATGCTACAATGGGCATCTTAGACACCAGTGCCAGCAATCCTTTACAGGGAATGGGAATTTTGATCATTAGGTGATAATTTTAGAACACGGAGCCACTCCCAAGGTACAGCTCTTACCTATTTTCAAATATAAATTACTGAACAATTTTTAGCAATATTCAAAGGAGAGAGTGAATACTATGATCCCCTTTTTTCCTTCTTTGCACATTTTCCTGGCATTAGACCAGCACTTAAGTAGTACAGTGGGAAAGGCACTAGACTGAGAGGCAGAAGGTGGGTCACTAACTGACTCTGAAATCTTAAAGTCTTCCCTTTCTCTCCCTGGGTCTCAGTTTCCTTTGCTATAAAATGAAGCGGTCCGACTCCAGTATTTGAGATGGCTTCCAAATATAAATATTCCAGGACTCTGGGAATCTAGAAGTTAGTTAGGGTCTGTGTCAGGAGCTTACGGGAGCAGGTGGGTAGTGACAGCCCAGGGCAAGAACAGAAAAAAGATGGTGGGAAGGTGCCCCAAACCACCTTTGGTCATCTGGAAATTTTGCTTAGTATTCAAGAGAGGGATAGGAAACTCTTCTCCTTTCTTTTCCTTCCTTCCTGACTATACCACACCATCCATCACTAGTAAAATAGTTTATGGACTGGTCTGGTAATTGAATCACCTTTATCATTGTTTCTATAGGAAAATGTTTATTTCAGTTCCAAACAACTGATTTACAAGATAACTAAGATCTCAAACCATCATGACCCACCCGTGATTTTTGAAGGTTTCCTCTCTGACCTCTCTCTCTCTCTCTCTCTCCCTCTCTTTCGCTCTTCTCCTCTCTCCTTTCTTCTCTCTCTCCATCTCTCTCTTTCTTTCTCTCTCCTTCCCCTCCCCCCCAAATTTACATTAAAGTCTCCACTTTTACTTACCAAGATAGTCAAGTCCTTGATTCTGCTCCAGTCCACCATGCCACTGCCATATGGATTCCACATTAGGGTCTATTGCAAGGGGTGACTTGGAGGTGGGAAAGGTAGGGAGGAAGAACAAAAAGAAAGCCAAGGCTGGTACTTACCGAGCAATCTTCATCCACTATAAAGATTGTGCATTTCTGCACCTGCATGAAGGCAATGATGGTAGCTGCGATCTTCTTTAGAATCACTTCCAAGGACTGCTGCTCTTCAAAGATCAAGCTGGCAAGGTCCAGCAGCACCTGGGCAGAGATCAGTCACAGCTTTGGGATCAGAGGATGATTTCAGTGCCCCTACAAGTAGTCATGAGCACCGCACCCTGTACCGAGGATGACCATTTGGTCACACCACAACCCTCAACAAGAGCTGTGTCTGCAACTGCTGTAGAGATATTTGAAATGCAGGGGGTGGGGAGTGGGAAAGAGACAGCATGGCATAGTGGATAAGGAGCTGCACTTGGAGCTGGGAAGATCTGAGTTCAAGTCCTGTCTCTGATATATACTTACTTTGTGACCCTAGACAAGTCACTTAACCGGTTTGCCTTCAGGGCAAATCTTTCAGATTATAAATTGCAGAGAAGATGCTGACCTGCATTTGTAGAACTCTCCTGGAAGCTCCCAGTACCAATGAAATCCCAACTTTGGTCTCTATTCTTATCCCTAAAAGACAATGGCAGCAGTGCATGTTTGCCAACTGGTAGAGATATTGTTGGCTATTTGGAAATGTGGGGAATCATCATCCAGATAAGATGATTTTATCGCTAGTCAGTGTGGTGAAGCAAGAAGTCAGTTAAGTAGCAGTTACTAAGCACTTACTATGGGTCAAGCACAGGATTTCAAGCCAGGAACCTACCTCAGAATTCCACTTCTAATATTTACAGGCTACATGGCCTTGGACAAGATCTTTCCCTTCTCTGGGTCTCAGCTTCCCCCACTGGGGGATGAGGGGCTTGTATTAGGTGGTGCTAAAGGGACTTCTAGATCTACAGTCTATAACTTTACTAGAGATTGCTCACCAGCCAATGACTTTCAAAGGGTCCTTCTGTGTTTTCTTTGACAATTCAAGAATCTAGTTAATATAAACCTAATTGTGATAGGTCAAGAAAGCTCAAGGTTTTTAGACATAAAAGGACAAGCAAGGCCAAAGAAGCTATTCATTCCTTTCAAGGGAACTCAATAAGGACATGCTCAAGATATCTGCTTAGGAATATTAGGAGACACAAGCTAGGGAACAACAAAATGTTTCTAGAATCCATATTCCTGCATTAAGTCAACAAATATTTAATGATCCCCTAACTCTGTGCAGGAAAGGACAGAGAAAGACTAGACAAAGATACTACTTTCACGGAGCACTTTCAGTCTATCAGGGGAGAGAAAACATACATACATACATACATACACACATGAATGCATGCATGCATGCATATGCATAACTGCAAATTAAGATAGAAAGCAAAAGTAGATCAGGGTTAAATCGAAGTCAGAGCACCCTAGGAATGTAGAGAAGGAGAACTTATTTTCAGGTGGAAGTCAAAGAAAGGTGTTTAACAAGTTTCTCATAAAACAAAGACATTCACCTGAAATACACAAAGGCAGAAGCAATTATCTTTTGCACATTCCCCTTTCAAATACTGTTTATGGAATGAGCAGGCAGATTTCAGAAAAATCTGGAAAAACTTACATGAACTGATGCTGAGTGAAGTGAACAGAACCAGGAGAACATTGTAAATATTAACAGCAACATTGTATGACGATCAGCTAGGATAAACTTAGCTCTACTCAGCAATACAATGATCTAAAACAATTCCAAGACTTGTGATGGAAAATGCTATCCACATCCAGAGAAAAAACTATGGAGTCTGAATGCAGATCAAAGCAGACTATTTTCACTTTTTTTTTATTTTTCTTTCTCATGGTTTTTCCCTTCTGTTTTGACTCTTCTTTCACAACATGACTAATATGGAAATATGTTTAACATGATTGTACATGTATAACCTAAATTAGATTGCTTGTTATCTTATGGAGGGGGGGAGAGAAGGGAAAGAGGGAGAAAAATTTGGAACTCAAAATCTTACAAAAATGAATGTTGAAAACTATCTTTACATGTAATTGGAAAAAATACTATTAAGTGCAAAAAATATTGTTTATGATTCTAGATCAGGGTATGTCACTTCAGCGACATGAACTCATTGTTGGGATTTTGTACTGGTAAACAGCAACATCCATCCCCATCTCCACATGCTGGGCAATGCCTGTCCATGTCATCCCATGCGGTTTGCCAATGCTCTGGAGTCCCACCTTTAGGTTTTCTTCCATTCTGTGGATGACATCATGGTGTGCATCTTATACTTCCTTACTCTCACCATCAGCAGTATACCTCCTTTTCCAAATACATATTTCATGGCTGATAACCTTTATAGCATTTTTTATGTGTAGATCATCATTAGAAATAATCTGTGAGCTACTTATACCTGCCAATAGTCTCTCCTTTGCCCTTTGGGTCACTTGCAACTTTAGAGACCATGGTTTTCTAAAGTCCATAATCAGACAACATCACTAGGAAGACATTGGTATTAAAAAATGGGATTTTGTTTCGGGAATCAGGTTGGGATTACCGAAAGCACTGAGATATTTCCTAAATGCAATCCAGCCTAATCCCTTTGCCTGTTTGATTCTGGATATAGCTTACCATCTACTGAAAGTACCAGTCCTGACTTCATGCACTCTTACACTAACCAATGCAGATTGGCCATCTAACTGCATGTCAAAGTCTGGACAATATGCAGCATCCATTTGGTTTTTCTTGTATGGATAGTTAGGTCAATCTCTTTTGAGTAATTCCAGATCTCAATGAGAAAGACATAAAATGTTCTGGAACTTCATGAAATTAGCAACATACCACATGCCAATAAAAGCATCTCCAAGACCTCTCCATTTGGAGGAAATTCTTTATACTTTGTATAGGACATCCTACATGACTGTGGCCAATCTCTTGCCAAGTATATATCTCTTATTTTCTTTTTCAATTGACTTTAATAATCAAAAAGTAGTCAAGAAAATTCGCTCTATGGTTGTATTTAAAATGGGATTTTTTATGATCTTACAATATGCATTAGAGACTTCTTGTCAGGGGAAAGCCTTCAAGGCTTTTTTTTTTTTTACTTAAATTTACTCTACAGAGCTTTTTTTGGTAATAAAACAGAACACATAGTAGGATATTTCTTCTATCTGGCCATAACTTCCTTTCTTTCATCTCTCTCCCTTTGTCTCATCCTTCTAAGACTTAGTCTCCACTGTGACCAGAAACTCTAGTCATTTCCTCCCTCTTTGCTTTCCTAGGCCATTACTTCTGCTCTTATCTGATTTTTCTTCCTTCAAAGTCTTGACCAATAGTTAACCAGTTCAATGTCATACTGTCCTCCACCTTTGAGTCTATTGGCCTATCAGAAGATTTTTTTTGTTATTGAGTCATTTCAGTTGTGTCTGCTTTTTTATGACCCCATTTGGGGTTTTCTTGGCAAAGATACTGGAGTGGTTTGTCATTTATTTCTCTAGCCCATATAGATGGGGTAAACAGGGTCACATAGCTAGTAAATATCTGAGGCCAGATTTGAACTCATGAAGATAAGTCTTCCTTATTCCAAACCCAGTGCTCTACCCACTGTGTCACCTAGCTGTCCATCAGAAGATTACAAGATTGTAGATTTAGAGCTAGAAGAAATTGGAAAAGCTATGTCCATCAATCAACACTCCTCTTTGGCTACCATTCCCCTATACATGTTGTTTTCCTTTATTAGAATGTAAGGTCTTTGAGGACAAGAATTCTCTTGATTGCTAGTATTTGTATCTACAGGGCTTAGCACAGTGCTTGGCACATGATAAGCTTTAAATCCATCCACCATCCATCTATCTACCTATCCATCCATTCATCCATCCATCCATCTACCCACCCATCCATCCATTCATCCATCCCTTTAACTCTGTGTATTATGTGATACTATTGGCTATTTCCCGTCTTCTTAGAGAGCTTCTCCTCCCTTGGTTTTTGGCACTGTTATTTTCTGGTTTTCCTTCTATCTGTCTGGTCATTCTTTCTTGGTCTCCTTTGGAGGATTATTATCATTATACTTAACTTTCACAGTCATTTTCTCAATATGCTGCCTATACTCTGGCTATCGGGTCTGTCCTTGGGTCTCTTAGTGTCTGTTGGTGAGCTTTTGTCCTGCCCAGAATCAGACGTCCATGTGACTTCCTGGCCATCTCACCACCATGCTGTTTATACTCCAACCATCACCTTCATCCCCCCCCCCCCAGTGGAAGTACTCTGCCCTTGGGTTGTCCAGTTCTACCAGGTGAGTTTTGACCTTATCTTGCTTGGAGCCAAGGCTCCATGTTATTTCTCATCCATACCACAGCACAGCATGTGCCTCTCCCCCTTTCCAGCTTCCCTTTATATGTTATCTTCATCCTTTGAGGGCAGGATCTATCTTGCTTGCTTACACTTGTATGGTCCAAGTTTAGCACAGCACCTGGCACATAGTTAAGTGCATAAGAAATACTTCATTTACCTACCCACAAAAGGGTGGGTATAGTCCCAGTGGTCTGTCCAGGATCTGCATCTCTTCTTTCTCTAGAATATGTCTTATCTCATCACCTTTCATGGGTTCAATTATCATCTCTATGCAGAAGAATCCAACACCCGTATAATCAACCTTAGTCTCTCTCTTGAGCTCCAGACCTACATCAGCAACTATCTTCTGGATATTTCAAACCAGATGACTTATAGATGTCCCACATTCACTCCATCTAAAATAGAACTCATTATCTTTTTCACAAAACCTACTCTTCTACACTTCTCTATTTTTGCCATCTCACTATGCTTCCAGTTACTCAACTTCAAAACCCAGAAGCCAAGACTTCATTCTCCTTCTTTCCTTACATCTAATCAGTAGCCATGTGGTCAATGGCACCTCCATGACATATTTTGCATCTATCTTCTCTCCAGATACTAAAAGCATTTCATCATCACTTCTTGCCTGGAGACAAGTGCCTTCTAATTGGCTTCCCTGCCTCTATTACACATCTGCTGCCAACTTGGTATTCTCAGTATACTTTTTTTAAATGGATTTTTATTGTTATCTTTTTTTACAGCACCTGCATGTCTCCTATGTGCTTCCTCCTTCCAAATGAGTCATCCTTTATAATAAAGAATAAAAAAGAAAAAGAAAAAAAAAGTCTGCAAAACTAAAAGATTGACCGAGCCTGACATTATTATATACAGTGCTCCACATCTGGAGGCCCCCACTTCTGCAAAGGAGCAGGGACAGTTGTCCCATCTGCCTTTTCCGGAGTCAAGCTCAGCCATTATCATTTGGCCACACTTGGTTCTGATTGTTTTCATGTGGTTTTCTTTTCTCTTTCCATAGCTGCAGTCACACTGTGTCTATTGCTTTCATGGTTCTGCTGACTACAGCTTGAAACTTCTAAAGTACAGGTCTGATCAAAAGTCTCTCCTGCTCCAGAATCTCCAAGGGCTCCTTCTCTCTTATACTCATGAGAAGAAATGAAAAAATACCTCAAATGAATCACCCTGTCTCATAAAAGATGGCTGTTCAGTCGTCATCTTCTGAAACACTAGAGGAGAGCGTCATCATTCACCGGCTTCTTTCTAGTTCTTTAATTTGGCAAAGTGTATCGGATGTACTGACTCACTTGATCCTCACAGCAGCTGTATGAGTTACGTGCCACAGAAATTCCAATCTCCATTTTACAGATAAAGAAAGTGAGAGCTAGGGAGATGAAATGACTGACCCAGGGTGACACAATAAGTAAGGGCAGGGGTAGGATTTGAATCCATGTCCTCCTTACTCCAGGGCTGGCTCCATCTGCCATGCCAGGCTGTATTTCCGTGAATACAAAAATCCATCATTTGTTCCCAACACTAAATGCATAGTATAGCAACCTATGTTTCTTTATAAAATTTATCCATTGATTCTCTTTCAATTCTTCTGGTTACATTAAGGATAAAACATCAACTGGGTGTTAATCTTTATTATAGCCTAGACTCTGATTGCATATAAATGTTCTCTTAATAGGAGGGAGAGCTCCTGGCTTAGGGTGTAGTTGGATTTTCAGGGGATCATGGATTGACTCATTCATTCGATAAACATTTGTTAGGCTCCTGCTATGTGTCAGGAACTATTCTAAGCACTGGTGATAGAAAGACAGTCCCTGCCTTCATGGAGCTTATAATATAATGGGGATCAAGTTGGGTAAGGGATAGGGGAGGGGCTGTACCCCAGAAAACCAAGAACAGTAAAATGCATGATGGACAGTCAAGAGAAGGAGGATGCATTTTGAGCTGTGGTACTGCCTTCAACAGAAATATCAAAGTTAAAAAGAAATATAAAAATTCAGAAATATAAAATATATGGAAATATAAAAGTTCAAAGGAGGGATGGGTTTGGGAATGTACAAAATATTGAACATTCTGAGTTTGAAATGTGGAAAGGGCATCTGGCAGGAAATGACCATTGGGGAGGATATGATGAAGGACTGGAGTTCAAGAGAGAGAGGATTATTACATTTGGGAGTCATGTGCATGGACGGGGTAATTGAAACCATAGGAATGGATCACAAAGAGGAAGGGTAATGGAGAGAGAGAGAGAGAGACAGAGACAGAGACAGAGACAGAGAGACAGAGACATAGGCAGAGGGAGAGATTGAGACAGAGATGGAGGTGAAGATGGAGAGATAAAGAAAGAGGGGGGGAATTACTGGGACCAGGACAGAGTCTGGGGGGTTCCATATTATTGGGAGGGGGTAATTAGTATTCAGCAAAGGAACATGAAGAGAAATCAAACTGAGAGTTCAAAACTAGGAAAGAGGTCTTTATTGAGGGAAAAGAGACTATTAGGGAGGAGCAGATAGGCAACAGTATCAAAAAACACCAGAGAGATCAAGGACTTTTAAAGGTCAATGAATTTAGCAAATAAGAGATCATTGGTAACAAAAGATTAGAAGGATTGTGGAAAGATAGGCACACTATTGCACTGTAGAAATTGTAGGTGGGTCTACTCATTCTAGAAAGCAAAGCAACCAAACTGTCCATATCCTATGACCCAGAGATCCCTCTGAAAGAAATATACCAGCAGAAAATCAATAATCCTTCTTGATATTGAATTCGATACTCTGGACCACTCTGGATAGTCTCTCTTTTTAGTTTTCATGATACAGCTCTCTCTTGGTTCTCCTCCTACCTATCTGACCATGCCTTCTCAGTCTCCTTTGCTAGATCATCATTTGTCATGCTTCTTAACTGTGGGTGTTCTCCAAGGTTCTCTCCTAGGCTTTCTTGTCTTTTCCCTCTTTGTAATCTCATTAGACGCTGTGTATTTATTCTCCCTATTTAGATGACTCACAGATCTATCTCTTTCTGCCTGTCTATATCATCTCTTTATCTACATCTGTTTACAGCATCTATCTACCTATAGCTGTCTATATCATCTAACTCTTCTGTCTATATCATCTATCTATATCTGTCTATATCATCTCTCTGTCTGTCTACTATCTATCTATCTATCTATCTATCTATCTATCTATCTATCTATCTATCTATCTATCTATCTATCTATCTATCTATGTCCCATCAGTTGCTCCCCTGAGCATCAGTCCTACATTACCAATTGCCTATTGGGACATTTCAAAGTGGATGTCCTAGAGACATCTTAAACCCAACATGTCCAAAACTGAACTCATTATCTTCCCCCCTCCCAATCTTTCTCTCTCCCAAACTTCCCTATTTCTGTTGAAGGCACAACCATCCTTCTAGTCTCCTGGGTTTGTAACCTTGGCATTATTCTCAACTCTTCACTTTCCTGCTCCCTCACCCCATATATTCAGTAATTTGGCAAATTTTGCTGTTTCTAATTCATTACACCTCTCGCCTTCAATCCCTTCTCTGTGTTCACATAACTGTCACCTTATTTCAAGACCTCGTCACCCCTCATTAGCCTCCCTGTCTCTTCTTTCACCACTTCAGTCCATCCTTTTCATGCAGCTGCTGAAGAAATTTTCCATAGGCTCAGAACTGACTATGTCGCTCTTCTAAACCAACTCCACCTACTTCCCATTTCCTCTAGGATAAAACATAAACTCTTCTGTTTAGTTTCAAAAGTCCTACCAACCTGGCTCCAGTGTAATGCTAGAAGGGTTGTGGAAAGATGGACGCACTTTCAGCCATGCTGGATAGTACTGGCTGTATTATAAAATTACAGCTAGAAGAGACCTCATTGGCCATGTGGTCCAAACTCCTTATTCTACAGTTGAGGAAACTGAGGCTCAGAGAGATTAAGTGACTGGCCCAGGGACACACAGCTAGCAAAGGTCAGAGGCAGGATTTGAACCCAGGTCTTCTTGGCCCTGAGTCTGGTGATTTATCCACTACACCATATCTCTAAGTTCCTGTTTAGTTCTGTGCCCTATAGGTATACTGTACATACCAGTATATACCAATATATTGGTATATAGTGTACCAGTGCACCTATTTGGCCAAATTGGCCACAATGTCACATTCCATAAACACATCTAAGTTCCTCCAATCTTTTAATTATACATGCTGGGCTTACCTGGTTCCGTTTGTTCTCCAAGAGTGAAGTCTCATACAATTGGGCATTGTGGAGAACAATCCCACAGAACGCCAGGTAAGCAGCAAAATCCTGGAGAGACAGAAGACAATGACAAAAGGATACTGAAATAGCCACTGAGTTCTTTCATCATTCTTGAGTGACATAAAGCCATTAGGGAGAGGTATTTGCTTTCAATCACTTCCTGTCAGAAACACATGCAAAATAAAATAGCAGTACTAGTAGAATCTAACAGTACCATTAAGTACTTAAAGATGCACAGGATATCCCCACCATTGTTTGAGCCTATGGACTTCTTCAACATAGAATCCACAGTAACACACAAAAGATTCATTTGAAGACCTAAGTGCTTATATGACTTTACTAATGTCATTGGATTACCATGGTGAAGATACCATCTTCATTATTATATTTTATCACTGCTGAAGTGAAAAGGGATATAGGATTTTGCATAAGGGAGCATGGACTCATTACCAGAGCTGTTGTAGGCAAATATATCTATATATATATAAATATAAATATATATATAGGCTTGAGAATGCCAGATCTATAGAGAAGTGGTCATGGCATAGTGGAGAGTGAAATGGTCTCAGTCAGAAAGACCTGGATTGGAGTCCTATCTCCAAAACAAATTTGTAGTAGGACCCTAGCCAAGTCATGTTACTTCTGAGGGCCCCCAGGCAATATTCTAAGCTGCAGAGAAGGTGCTACCCAGCAAAGGAAGAGGGAGCTTCCTCTTCTAGGAGTTTCCAATGTCAATGAAATTACAAATCCCACCTCCATCCCTGTCCACAGATAAACTACTGGATTCAGGGAAGATTAGCTTATGTTCTGGGCTTCTTGAATCTTTTGAGACTGACATCATGGATAGTAGTCAAAATGTGCTTTGCTAAAATGCCCTGTAGATCATTGTTAGACAAAGTTTAGGGCTAGCTAGGCTGTTCCTGCAACTCACAAGGGTTTCTGGGTGTGTGTGTTCTCAGATAGGCAGAAAGGGTGTTCTGAGCTGATTCTACATTTGGAGGAAATGAGCCATAAGAAAGAACTTGACTGCTGTTCTTTCCACCAGACATTCCAAGTGCTGAGCCTGAATTCCCACTTTGGCACCCCGATGTCTGTGGAAAAAGTTTATAAAACAGTCTTAAAGTTGCTTCACCATTGAGGCAATTCCAAACTTTCTTCCCAGAGTCCTAAATTTGGAGTGGATCTTACAGGGATTTTTATTCAGGGGCCTAATTTCTTTTCACCAGTGATGTAAGCTAAATAACATCATTAAAAGACCATAAGCAGTCCTTTGTGTAGTCTTAGCACTTATAGGGGCTGCCATTTTGATAGTCTTGAAAGTGTGACCTCATGTGACCTCAAATAAGGAACTTTTTGTAATCCTAATGGTGTACCAGTGCCCAAGCAATAACACAGATCCTGTCCATTCAGGACTTCTAATGTCCACAATCCAAAGAAAGGCAAATCATCCATCAACTTTGACCCCCCTCCCTCTAGCCCCATCAATTCCAAGGCTAGCATTGACTCTAGCACCTGATTGCCTCCAATGAGAAGAAAACTCATCCATAAATGACTTGAAAACAAATATACTGTTCATGTTCATACCTTTTCATCTTTTTCCGTGAATGTGCCGCCATTTTCAGATTTCTTGTTGATGGCCTGGGCCACACCAACAACCTGATGTAAAAAAAAGGAAAGATATAATGGCCACTTTTCTCAGTCATTTCATCTTATCTTTCAAACTTTAGCCAGAGGAATCAGTGATGGGAGCTTTATTGGCTCTTCTTTTTAAAATAACTTTTGAATTAATTTCTTAGGACTTTTTGCAACATTTAAACTCAAAGCTGTTCCTCTAAATTTTGATCCTAAGCCATGAAGTCTAGATGGAATACATCTCCTTTACCATGATTACAAAACTCTTGATTTCAATGACATCAAAAGTCTGTGACGTCACCTGTATTGGCACTCCCATGACCAACACATAAAGTACCCCTATAATCGATTACTAGACTACTAGCTGGTCATTTTGAGATGCTAAAACCAATTTCCCTCCACTCCACAAAGAATCCCCCGGGAGTTAGTCTCCAGGTACTGAGTCTTTCTGACCTCAGCTACATTTGTCCTTGGTTGTCTTGGCTGCAGTGAGTAATTTGGCAGGATCAGCCTAAGTTTGTGTTGGTTTATATTGCTGGCATGGTCTTCCAGAGCCTTAAGGCCTTTCTATAACATGACAGGCGCCCTAGGGTAGAGGTGAAGAAGGAGATGCCAAGCAATCCAATGCTAACTGAAAGGACTTCTCTTAACAATGAGTCAAAAGGACAAAGGGATGATCTCTCTTATACTAAAAAATGAAGCTACACAAGAGATAAAATAGACATTTCATGGTGGATTTTAAAGACACCACTCAAAAAAGGGTAAACTGTCCTGAACTGAAAATGAAGAAAAGCTACCAGCTGCTTCTCAGTTACACTGGGGAGAGGTTCAGTCTACACTGGAGGATAGACATTTCTTATTGCCTTTTTAAAAATTGGTTTTAGTTTTTAAAATGTTTATGTTCGGTTCAAAATTATCTCCCTCCTTCTCTCTCCCACTGAGAAGGCAAGAAATACGACAGATACCCACTGCACATGTGAAGTCATGCAAAACCGTCTTCATGTCTATAGAAAGAAGGATGCGGGGGGTCAGCAAACGAGGAACCTTCAATAGCACTATCTCTAAGCCATATTTTAATTACTAGGATCATCATCAGCAGAGCAGAGACCACTGGATCTGGGGTCAGGAAGTCGTCGTCGTCGTTGTTGAGGTGTGTCTGACCCCATTTGGGGTTTTCTTGGCAAGGGTACTGGAGTGGTTTGCCATTTCCTTCTCCAGTTCATTTTACAGATAAAGATACTGAGGCAAATAGGGATAAGTGGTTTGCTCAGGGTCACACAGCTAATAAGTGCCTGAAGCCAGATTTGAACTCAAAAGGATGAGTCTTCCTAATTCCAAGCCCAGTGCTCTATCCATTTCACCACCAAGACCTGAATTCAAATTATGCCCCAAGCACTTAGTCCTGTGTGAACCTAGGCAAGTCATTCTCTCTCAGAATCAGTTTCCTCATCTGTAAAATGGGGATACGTGCCAGAGTAACTGTGAGGATCACATGAAATATAAGGCACTTTGCAACCTCAAAAGTGCTTTAGAAGCACAGACATTTGTGTCTTGTACTGTATCTCCTACTCCTCCTCTTATTCCCAGAAAACT
The DNA here is from genome assembly GCF_900497805.2 of Vombatus ursinus. NCBI lineage: Eukaryota > Metazoa > Chordata > Mammalia > Diprotodontia > Vombatidae > Vombatus > Vombatus ursinus. Next base: position 6,466,893 of record NW_020949971.1, read on the forward strand.
TTACAGGAAGCATTTACATCTATCATTTCCTCTGGTCCCTACAGCAATTACATGGTAACAGTATTGTCGTCCCCATTACTGAGAAAGCAGACCTTTCTTAGCACGTGTGGAAAGGGAAGGAAGGGAATAAATAAGCATTTACAGAGCACCTACTTAGAGCCAGGCTTTGTGCTGAGCACTTGACGTGTATTATTTCATTTGATCCTCACAACAACCCTGGGAGGGTAGTGCTATGATTGTCCCCATTTTACACAAGAGGAAACTGAGGCAAACAGCTTAGGTGAGCTGCTCAAGCTCCCATAGCGAACTGGTCCTCAGCAATAGGATTAGAATTCTGGCCATTTTCCTTGGCAGGTAATATTTTCTAGTGTATGGTGTAACATCTAATATTTGTGTTGGGGAAAAGATACTTTTGTTAAAAAAACATGTCAGGAATGATTTCTTTCCCTCACTTTTATTTCAACCTGATTGGGCCTGCATTTGATTTTAAGTTTTTTGTTTTGTTTTATTTTGCTTCGAGGGAGCACAGGACAGCTAACCTTTTTACCTAAACTTTGGCAAGTCAGAAATATCAAAATCTCTCACTCTTCCCACAGAGTTTCACAGCTAGTGCTCACTTCTGATTACGGGGCTCTCAACTTCAAATCAAGGCAGGTCAAGAAGAATTTATTAAGTACCCACTATTGCTAAAATCAGGGATACATAGAAAGGCAGTCTGATACCTGATGGGCAAGCTCCCTGATCTGCTTCTCATATTTTTTTAAAATAATTTATTTATTTCTAGTTTTCAACAATTCACTTCCATAAGATTTTGAGTTTTAAATTTTCTCCCCCTTTCTCTCCTCCCCCCTTCCCAAGACAGCATGTAATCTGATACAGGCTCTACTTTTACATTCATATTAAGTATATGTTCATATTAGTCATGATGTAAAGAAGAATTAGAACCAATGGGAGGAACTATGAGAAAGAAGAAATAAAACAAAACAACAAAAGGAGAGCAAATAGTCCACTTCTATCTGCATTCTGACTCCATGGTTCTTTTTCTGGATGTGGATTGCATTTTCCATCATGCATCTTTTGGAGTTGTCTTAAATCCTTGCATTACTAAGAAGAGCTAAGTCCATCAAAGTCAATCATCCCATAATGTGGCTGTTACTGTGTATAATGTTCTTCTGGTTCTGCTCACTTCACTCAGGATCAGTCCATATAAGTCTTTTCAGGTTTTTCTGAAGTCTGCCTGTTCATCATTTCTTACAGCACAATAGTATTCTATTATATTCATATACCACCACTTGTTCAGCCATTCCTCAATTGATGGGCATCCTCTCAAATTTCCAATTCTTTACCACCACAAAAAGAGCTGCTATAAATATTTGTGTACATGTGGTTCCTTTTCCCATTTTTATGATCTCTTTGGGATAGAGACCTAAAAGTGGTATTGCTGGGTCAAAGGGTATGTATGCAAATTTTATAGCCTTTTGGGCATAATTCCAAATTGCTCTCCAGAATGGCTGGATCAGTTCACCACACCACCAACAATGCATTAGTGTTCCAATTTTCCCACATCTTCTCCAACATTTATCATTTTCCTGTTTTGTCATGTTAGTCAATCTGATAGGCATGAGATGGTACCTCAGAGTCATTTTGATTTGCATTTCTCTAATCAATAGTGATTTAGAGCATTTTTTTGTCCTCTACTCTTTTGTTGTTTTGAATCTTTTTTTTTGAAATGCAAGATGGGTACTTTCATTTTTTAATTTTTTTATTAATTTATTTTGATCTATCAATAATCACTTCCATATGCTTTTGAGTTTAAAATTTTTCTCCCCCTTCCTCCCCACCACCCTCCCCAAGACGGTGCACAATTTGATATAGACTATACATTTACATTCATATTAAACATATTTTCACATTAGTTACGTTGTAAGTAGAAATTAAAACCAATAGGAGAAACCATCAGAAAGAGGAAACAAAACTCAACAGAAGAGAAAAAAAAAATAACTGTTCAGCTTCCATAATTCTTTCTTTGGGTGTGGATAGCATTTTCCATCACAAGGCCTCTGGAGATGTCTTAGATCCTTGTATTGCCAGGAAGGGTTAAGTTTATCAATATTAGTCATCACACAATGTGGCTGTTATTGTGTACAACGTTCTCTTGGTTCTGCTCACTTCACTCAGCATCAGACCATACAAATCTTTCCAGGTTTTTATGAAGTCAGCCTGTTCATCATTTCTTATAGCACAATAGTATTCCATCACATTCATATACCACAACTTGCTCAGCCATTCCCCAATCGATGAGCATCCTCTCAATTTCCAATTCTTTGCCACCACAAAAAGAGCTGTTATGAATATTTTTGTACATATAGGTCCTTCTCCCATTTGTGTGATCTCTTTGGGATATAGCCCTAGAAGTGCTATTGCTGGGCCAAAGGGTATGCACGTTTTTATAGCCCTTTGGGCATAGTTCCAAATTGCTCTCCAAAATGGTTGGATCATTTCACAACTCCACCAACAATGCATTAGTGTTCCAATTTTCCCACATCTTCTCCAACATTTATCATTTTCCTGTTTTGTCATGTTGGCCATTCTGAGAGGTGTGATATGGTACCTCAGAGATGTTTTGATTTGCATTTCTCTCATCAATAGTGATTTAGAGCATTTTTTCATATGACTATAGATGGCTTTAATTTCATCTGAGAACTGTCTGTTCATATCCTTTGGCCATTTATCAATTGGGGAATGGCTTGTATTCTTATAAATTTGACTTAATTCTCTATATATTTTAGAAATGAGGCCCTTATCAGAGAGACTGGTTGTAAAAATTCTTTCCCAATTTTCTATCTTCCTTCTAATCTTAGTTGCATTGACTTTGTTTGTGCAAAAACTTTTCAATTTAATGTAATCAAAATTATCTGTTTTGCTTTTCGTAATGTTCTCTATCTCCTGTTTGGTCACGAATTCTTCTGTTCTCCATAGATCTGACAGGTAAACTATTCCTTGCTCTCTCAGTTTGCTTATAGTATCAGCCTTTATATCTAAATCATGTACCCATTTTGACTTTATTTTGGTATATGGTGTGAGATTTTGGTCTATGCCTAGTTTCTGTAGTTTTCCCAGCAGTTTTTTCCAAAGAGTGGGTTCTTATACCAGAAGCTGGGGTCTTTGGGTTTATCAAATAATATATTACTATAGTCATTGACCACTGTGTCTTGCATACTTAACCCATTCCACTGATCCACCACTCTATTTCTTAGCCAGTACCAAGCAGTTTTGATGATTGCTGCTTTATAATACAATTTAAGATCTGGAATGGCTAGGCTGCCTTCCCCTGCATTTCTTTTCATTAGTTCTCTTGATATTCTGGACCTTTTGTTCTTCCAAATGAATATTGTTATTATTTTTTCTAACTCTATAAAATAATTTTTTGGTAATTTGATTGGTATGGCACTGAATAAGTAAATTAGCTTAGGTAGAATTGTCATTTTTATTATATTAGCTTGGCCTACCCATGAGCAACTGATGTTTTTCCAATTATTTAGATCTGATTTTATTTGCATGAAAAGTGTTTTGTAATTGTGTTCATAGAGTTCCTGGGTTTGTTTTGGGAGGTAGACTCCTAAATATTTTATAATGTCACAGTAAGTTTAAATTGAATTTCTCTTTCTATCTCTTGCTGTTGGGCTTTGTTGGTAGTATATAGAAATGCTGATGATTTATGTGGGTTTATTTTATAGCCTATAACTTTGCTAAAACTGTTTATTATTTCAAGTAGTTTTTTACTTGATTCTCTGGGATTCTCTAAGTATAACATCATGTCATCTGCAAAGAGTGATAGCTTTGTTTCTTCTTTGCCTATTCTAGTGCCTTCAATGTCTTTTTCTTCTCTTATTGCTAAAGCTAACATTTCCAGTACGATGTTGAATAACAGTGGTGATAATGGACATCCTTGTTTCACCCCCGAGCTTATTGGAAATGCTTCTAGCTTGTCCCCATTACATATTATGCTTGCTGAAGGTTTTAGATAGATGCTATTTATTATTTTAAGGAAGACTCCATTTATACCTATGCTCTCTAGTGTTTTTAATAGGAATGGGTGTTGTATTTTGTTCTGCATCTATTGAGATGATCACGTGGTTTCTGTTAGTTTTGGTGTTGATATGATGGATTATGCTGATAGTTTTTCCTTATATTGAACCAGCCCTGCATTCCTGGTATAAATCCAACCTGGTCATAGTGTATTATTTGTGTGATAAGTTGCTGTAACCTATTTGCTAATATTTTGTTTAAAATTGTTGCATCTATATTCATTAGAGAAATTGGTCTATAATTTTCTTTCTCTGTTTTGACTTTTCCTGGTTTAGGTATCAGCACCATATTTGTATCATAAAAAGATTCCTTCTTTACCTATTTTACCAAATAGTTTATATAGTATTGGAATTAATTGTTCTTTAAATGTTTGATAGAATTCACATGTAAATCCATCTGGCCCTGGAGATTTTTTCCTAGGGAGTTCATCAATGACTTGTTCAATTTCTTTTTCTGAGATGGAGTTATTTAAGTATTTTACTTCCTCTTCTTTATATTTTGGTAAATATATATCCATTTCACTAAGACTGTCAAATTTGTTGGCATATAGTTGGGCAAAATAATTTCTAATTGTTGTTTTAATTTCCTCTACCTTGGTGGTAGTTTCACCCTTTTCATTCTTGATACTAGTAATTTGGTTTTCTTCTTTCTTTTTTTAAATTAGATTAACCAAAGGTTTATCTATTTTATTGGTTTTTTCATAAAACCAGCTCTTAGTTTTATTTATTAGTTCAATAGTTTTCTTAATTTCAATTTTCTTAATTTTTCCTTTGGTTTTCAATATTTCTAATTTGGTGTTTAATTGAGGATTTTTAATTTGTTCTTTTTCTAGTTTTTCTAGTTGTATGCCCAATTCATTGATCTCTTCTTTTTCTATTTTATTTATGTAAGCGTTTATAGATATAAAACTTCCCCCAAGAACTGCTTTTGCTGCATCCCATAAGTTTTGGTATGTTGTCTCATTATTGTCATTCTCTTCAATGAAATTATTGATTGTTTCTATGATTTGTTGTTTGACCCAATCATTTTTTAGGATTAGATTATTTAGTTTCCAATTATTTTTTAGTCTATCTTTCCATGGCCCTTTATTACATATAATTTTTACTGCATCATGATCTGAAAAGGATGCATTTAATATTTCTGCCTTTCTGCATTGGATTGTGAGGTTTTTATGCCCTAGTACATGGTCAATTTTTGTGTATGTGCCATGTACTGCCAAGAAAAAAGTATATTCCTTTCTATCCCCATTCAGTTTTCTCCAGAGGTCTATCATACCTAACTTTTCAAATGTTCTGTTTACCTCCTTAACTTCTTTCTTGTTTATTTTGTGGCTAGATTTATCTAGTTCAGAGAGGGGGAGGTTGAGGTCCCCCACTAGTATAGTTTTGCTGCCTATTTCTTCCTGTAACTCCCTGAACTTCGCCTCTAAGAATCTGGATGCTATACCATTTGGTACGTATATGTTTAGTAATGATATTACTTCATTGTCTATGGTGCCTTTTAGCAGGATGTAGTTTCCTTCCTTATCTCTTTTGATAAGATCTATTTTTGCTTTTGCTTTGTCTGAGATCAGGATTGTTAGCCCTGCTTTTTTTATATATATATAATATATTCTGCTCCAGCCTTTTACCTTTACCCTGTATGTGTCACTCTTTTTCAAATGTGTTTCCTGTAAACAACATATTGTAGGATTATGGTTTTTAATCCAATCTGCCATATGCTTCTGTTTTATGGGGCAGTTCATCCCATTCACATTTACAGTTATGATTACTATCTGTGTCTTTTTCTCCATCCTTTTTACCCCCCCCATTTATGCTTTTCTTTCTCCTTTCTCCTTTCCCCCCCTCACTAGTGTTTTGCTTTTGACCAGCACCTCCTTCAGTCCCACCTCCCTTCTGTTATCCCTTTCCCTTTTCTTTTCCTTTACCCTTACTGCTTCTTCCCTCCCTTCTATCCCCCCACCCTTTTCTTTCCCCTCCTACTGCCTATAGGGCAAGTTAGATTTCTATACCTAACTGATTATGTTATTCCCTTCTTGAGCCAAATCTGATGACAGTAAGGTTCAGATAATGCTCATCTCCCTCCCTTCTTTCCCTCTGCTCTAATAGGTTTTTGTGTCTTTTCCTATAATGTAATTTACCCTTGTCTGCCTCCTCCTTTCTCAGTATATTTTCTTAGCTCAGACTAATCCACTTACTTGGATCCATTTAACCCACTTGATTAAATTTTTTTTTATTATTACATCAAAGTCAACTTATATCCACCCCCTTTATGTATACTCCTTTAACATAGTATAATAACAATACAGTTCTCAAGAGTTGCAAGTGTCATCTTCCCTCGTGGGGCTGTAAACATTTTGCCCTTATTAACAACATATTGTATCTTTCTGTCCCATTTACCTTTTCATGTCTCTCTTGAATCTTGTACTTGAAGATCAAATTGTTTGTTGAGCTCTGGTCTTTTTATCAGGAACGTTTGGAAGTCCCCGATTTCATTGAATATCCATCTCCTTCCCTGAAAAATCATGCTCATTTTCGCTGGGGAGTTAATCCTTGGCTGCATTCCAAGCTCCTTTGCCTTAAGGAATATCATGTTCCATGCCCTAAGGTCTTTTAATGTAGAGGCTGCAAGGTCCTGTGTAATCCTGACTGTGGTTCCATGATATTTAAATTGTTTCTTTCTGGCTGCTTGCAGTAATTTCTCTTTAATCTGGTACTTTTGGAATTTAGCTATTATATTCCTTGGCATTTTCAATTGGGGATCTCTTTCAGGTGGGGAGTGGTGGATTCTTTCTATAGTTATTTTACCTTCAGGTTCTAGGACTTCAGGGAAGTTTTCCTTTATGATTTCGTGAAGGATATTGTCCAGGTTCTTTTTTTCAACATGACTTTCAGGTAGGCCTATAATTTTTAAATTATCTCTCCTGGATCAATTTTCCAGGTCAGCTGTTTTACCCATGAGGTATTTTACGTTTTCATCTATTTTTTCATTTTTTTGTTTCTGTTTGACTGATTCTTGCTCTCTCATAGAGTCATTAGTTTCCATTTGTTCAATTCTAATTTTTAACATATTATTTTTTTCTGTTAGATTTTGTACTTTCTTCTCCAATTGGCCAATTGTATTTTTAAGGGATTTATTTTCTTCATTGTACTTTTTTTTCCAATTGGCCAATTGTACTTTTAAAGGACTCCTCTACCTCTCTCACTTGACTGTTAAAATCCTTCTTGAGTTCTTTTAAGAAGGTTTTTTGGGCTTCAGACCAGTTCATATTCCCTTTTGATGTTGCAGATGTGGGTTTGATGACAATGTCGTCCTCTTCAGAATTTCTGTCTTGATCTTCACTCTTGTCATAGTATGAATCTATCGTATGTTTCTTTTTACTCATGGTGTTTCTTTATTCCCTGGCCTTTAAAGAGATTAAGCTCTCCTGCTGGGGAGCAGAGGGCACTGACCCAAGCTTCTTATGTTGGGAGCCTAGGTCTTGGTCACTGGCTTTGTGTGCTGGGGCCTCTTATGTTGGCAATTGGAGGCTGTAGGGTTCTGGCAGCTTATCTGGTGTTGGGCTGGAATCAGCAAGGCTGGAACTTTCAGGTAAATCTAGGTTGCCTGCTTTTCCTTTCCTTTAGCTTTGTTTAGCTCCTTTTAGATAAGTGCTGCAGGGTGTTTATCTGCCTGGGGCGCCTTGGAGTGCTGCCTCCCTTATTTCTGTTGAGGTACTGGGAGACTTTTTTGCTGTAGAATGCCGAGGCACCTGGTGGTTTTCAGAGCTGGTTTCCACCAATTACCCCACCCTCACTGAGGCACTCGGAGGTACAGCTGTTGATGTTTTCTTGCTCAACCACCTGGGCTTCGGGGTCTCCTCCTGGTTGGCAGTTGAAGGCTGTAGGATTCTGACAGCTTACCTGGTGTTGGGCTGGAATCAATAGGGCTGGAACTTTTTGGCACCTCTAGGTTGCTTTCTTCAGCTCCTTTCAGATGAATGCTGCTGGGTGCTTATCTGCGTGGGGCCCTTTGTAGTGCTGCTTCCCTTATTTTTGCTGAGGCACTGGGAGACCGGTTTGCTGTAGAATGCCAAGGCACTAGAATCTCCTCCTGGTGTGCTAAAGTGGGTCTTTCCACTATCTGGCTGGGTGACTCCTGTTTCATACTGCTCCCCTTCCCCCAGGGTAAGAGGGGCCTTTCCCGTCAATCCCTCTAGCTACCTGGGCTACTGCACGGCTGTACCGCGTCTTTCTTCTGGTTCAGCTGTTCCAGGGTTTTTTTTGGGGTGATATTTTCTGGGTTTTCAGAGGTTGATAGGGGAGGATGAGAGTGACTACCTTTTTACTCTGCCATCTTCTCTTTTGAATCTTTCCTAGAGCATTTTTCATATGACTATAGATGGCTTTAATTTCTTCATCTGAGAACTGTCTGTTCATATCCTTTGACCATTTATCAATTGGGGAATGACTTATATTCTTATAAATTTAACTTAATTCTCTCTATATTTTAGAAATGAGGCCCTTGTCAGAGAGACTGGTTGTAAAAATTCTTTCCCAATTTTCTACTTTCCTTCTAATCTTGGTTGCATCGGCTTTGTTTGTGCAAAAACTTTTCAATTCAATGTAATCAAAATTATCCATTTTGCATTTCATAATGTTCACTATATCTTGTTTGGTCCTAAATTCTTCCCTTCTCCATAGATTTGACAGGTAAACTATTCCTTGCTTTCACAGTTTGCTTAGAGTATCAATCTTTATATCTACATCACGTACCCATTTTGACTTTATCTTGGTATAGGGTGTAAGATGTTGGTCTATGCCTAGCTTCTGCCATACTATTTTCCAGTTTTCCCAGCAGTTTTTGTCAAACAGTGAGTTCTTATCCCAGAAGCTGGGGTCTTTGGGTTTATCAAATAGTAGATTCCTACAGTCATTGCCTACTGTGTCTTGCATACCTAACCTATTCCACTAATCCACCATTCTATTTCTTAGCTAGTACCAACTAATTTTGATGATTGCTGCTTTATAATACAATTTAAGATCTGGTACAGCTAGGCCACCTTCCCCTGCATTTCTTTTCATTAGTTTTTTTTGATATTTTGGACTTTTTGTTCTTCCAGATGAATTTTGTTATTGTTTTTCCTAGCTCTATAAAATAGTTTTTTGGTGGTTTCATTGGTATGGTGCTGAGTAAGTAAATTAATTCAGGTAGAATTGTCATTTTTATCATATTAGCTTGGCCTACCTGTGAGCAACTGATATTTTTCCAATTATTTAGATCTGACTTTATTTGTGTGAAGTGCTTTATAATTGTGTTCATATAGTTCCTGAATTTGTTCCGGAAGGTAGACTCCCAAATATTTTATAATGTTTACAGTAACTTTAAATGGACTTTCTCTTTCTATCTCCTGCTATTGGGCTTTATTAGTAATATATAGAAATTCTGATAATTTATGTGAGTTTATTTTATATTCTGCAACTTTGCTAACCTGCTTCCCATATTGATTCCCATTGCCCCTCTTTTGTGATCTCTGATTCCTACTACCTCCATCTCTATGTCACTTACAAGAGAGGAAAATGAGCTGTGACTTCCTCCTAAATGGACCTGAGATCTGATACTTGGAGATTATGAAAGAGCCATATGGACACTTTCCACTAATGCACATGGGAACCCCTCTTGCCTTCTGTTATTGTTATTCAATCATTCATTGGTGTCTGACTCTTTGTGACCCCATGGACCACAGCATGCCAGGCCCTTCTATCCTTCACTATCTCCTGAAGTTTGTCCAATTTCATATTCATTGTTTACATAACACTCTATATCCATCTCATCCTCTGCCATCCCCTTCTCCTTTTGCCTTCAATCTTTTCCAGCATCAGGGTCTTTTTTTCCAATGAGTCCTTGTCTTCTCATTATGTGGCCAAAGTATTTAAGCTTCAGCTTCAGTATTTGACCTTCCAGTGGATGGTCACAATTAATTTCTTTAAGTATTGGCTGATTTGATCTCCTTGCTATCCAAAGGATTCCTAAAAATCTTCTCCAGCACCACGATTTAAAAGCATTGACTCTGCAATGCTCAGTTTTCTTTATAGTCTAACTCTCACAACCATACATTCCTACTATAAAAACCTTAGCTCTGACTACACAGATCTTTGTCAGCAAGGTGATATCTCTGCTTTTTAGCATGCTGTCCAGGTTTGCCATAGCTTTCCTTCGAAGGAGCAAGCATCTTTTAATTTCATGGCTGTAGTCACTGTCTGCAGTGATCTTAGACCCAAGAACATAAAATCTGACACTGCTTTCCTTTTTTCCCCTATTTGACAGGAAGTGATGGGACCAGTTGCCAAGATCTTGTTTTTTTATGTTAAGCTTCAAGCCAGCTTCTACACTCTCTTCTTTCACCCTCATTAAAAAGCCTTTTAATTCTTCTTCACTTTCTTGCCATCAGAGTGGTATCGTCTGCATATCTGAGATTGTTGATATTTGTACTAGCAACCTTAATTCTGGCTTTGCATTTGTCTAGGCTGGCATTCCACATGATCTACTCTGCATCAAGTTAAATAATGAGGTTACAGTATACAGCCTTGTTGTACTCCTTTCCCAATCTTATACCAATCAGTTGTTCCATGTTCAGTTCTTACTGGTGCTTCTTGACCCTCATACAGGTTCCTTAGGAGACAAGTAAGATGATGGGGTACTCCCATCTCTTTGAGGTCTCGCCACATTTTGTAGTGAACCACATAGTCAAAGGCTGTAGTCAATGAAGCCGACGTAGTTATTTTTCGGGAACTCGGTTGCTTTCTCCATAGTCTAGTGAACATTGATAATTTGGCATCTAGTTCCTCTGCCTCTTTGAAAACTAGCCTGCACTTCTGGTAATTCTTGGTTCACAGATTGCTGAAATATAGCCTGCAGAATTTTAAGCACAACCTTGCTGGGGTGTGAAATGAGCACAATTGTTCAGTCATTTGAACATTCCTTGGCATTGCCCTTTAGGAATGGGAAGTAAACTGATCTTTTCCAATCCAGTGGCCACTGTTGGGTTTTCCAATTTTGTGGGCATATTGTGTGCAGCACTTTTAATGGCACTGTATTTTAGGGTTTTAAATAGCTTAGTTGGAATTCCATCACCTCCACTAGTCTATTGCTATCAATGTTTCCTTACTAAGGCTTGACTTCATTCTCCAGGATGTCTGGCTCTAGACCAGTAACCACACCATCATGGCTATCGGTTATGTTAAGATTTTTCTTGTATATTTCTTCTGTGCATTCTTTCCATCTCTTCTTATCTCTCCTACTTCTGTTTCTTGCCATTCTTGTCCACATTTTCCCTCAAGCCCTCCACAGGATGGATGGCTACCTGATACTAAGGTGTGCTTCGGCTGTTACTGGATCGTCCATGGGCAAAGTGGAAGCACCAAACCATTTGCCGATTCTGTGCAATGGGGCACAAAATAACCCAGGGATTAGGAGCACCGGGTTACTGTGCCTTTGCCTGTTCATCCTTTCCTATCATTCCACCTCTTCCTATACTCTACCCCTTCTTACACCTATTATTCAACCTGAAGATGACTTCCTATCCCTTTGCCCCAATATTTTTCCAGACCGTCATTGCTGCCACTCTGGCTACACTCTCTAGGCTCAGCCCCACCATGGGTGTCCTACAAGGTTCTGTTCTAGGCATTTCTCTCTCTCATTAGTTCCCATGAGCTCAGTTTTCATAATTTTACCAATGATTTCTAGATCTATCTATCCCCAGGCCTCCTGAGCTTCAGTCCCAAATTGCCAACTGCCTATTGGACAGTTCAAACCGGATGTCCCAGAGCCATCTCAAACTCAACACATCCAAAGCAGAACTCATTATTCATCTTCCACCACCAAAGTCAACCTCTTCAGAACTTACGTATTACCATCAAGGGCACCACTATCCTCATAGTCACCTAAGTTTTACACCTTGGTGCCATCCTTCACTTCTCACTCTCACTTACCCAAAATATCTATCTATCCATCCATCCATACATCATCTATCTGTCTATCGATCCATCCATCTATCCAGATATCTAGCTAGCTATCATCTGTATATAAACATGTATAGACACACATACATATATTATTTATATATATTATATTTTATATATCATCTATATCTATATAATCAGTTGCCAAATCTTGCCATTTCTGTGTCTACAACATCTCTCTGCTCACATTGACTCTTAACAGCAGTTCAGGCTTTTGTTATCTCTTGCCTATATTATCACAACAGTCTCCTATTAAATCTTTTTTTTTCCTTTTTTTTCTTTTTAGGCAATTGGAGTTAAATGTCTTGCCCAGGGTCACACAGCTAGTAAGAGTAAAGTGTTTGGTCTGAGGATGATTTAAACTCAGGTTCTCCTGCCTTTAGGTACAGTGCTCTATCCACTGTGCCACCTAGTCGCCCCTATATTTAATCTTTTTTAAAAATATTTTTCTTTTTACTTTTTGGTGAGGCAACTGGGGTTAAGTAACTTGCTCAGGGTCACACAGCTAGTAAGTGTTAAGTGTCTGAGGCTGGATTTGAACTCAGGTCCTCCTGACTCCAAGGCCAGAGCTCTATTCACTGTGCCACCTAGCTGCCCCCCCCATTTAATCTTTTGCTTCAATTTTTCCACCTTCAATCTGTCCTCCACATGGCTGCCAAAGTGATTTTCCTAAAATCCAGGACTGACCATGCCAATACCTACCCTCACCCCATTCAATCCACTCCAGTGGCTGCTATTACCTTTAGAATCTAATATACACTGTTCTGCCTGACATTACTAAAGAAGAGAAACATAAGCAAAACAATCCCACGGTTTCTCCTCATTCCAAACCAATAGATAAAGATGAGAAGAGACAATGTTGGAAGGGCTGGGGAAAGACAGACACGAATGTGTTGTTGGCAAAGCTGTGGACTGGTTCTTTCCCATTCCGGAAAACACTTTGGAGTTATGCAAAAAAAGTAACTAAAATGTCTATACCCTTTGACCCAGAAGTTCTACCACCAGGCGCATATCCCAAGGAGATCATTGACAAAAAGAAATACTCCATATATATCATAGTATTTATAGTCCCTTTTTTTTGTGGTAGCTAAGAACTAGAAGCAAAGTAGACGTCCAGTGATGAAGGGATAGCTAAAGAAATTGTGGTATAGGAACATAACGGAATATTACTGGGTCAAGAAATGTTGTAACTATGATGAACATAGAGAAACATGGAAAGACTTACATGAACTGATGCAAAATAACGTAAGCAGAGCCAACAAAACAATGTGCACAGTGACTACAACAATGGAAATGGAAAGAACAATGACAAAATAATTGAAAATTAATATTTTGAAATAAGAAAGAACATGCTTGGCCCCAGAGAAAGGACAGGAGTAGAACACTACACATAGATATTTTCCGATGGATTTCCCAGTTTTGCTGAATTGACTTCTCTCTTCTTCCTTTCTTCTCCCTTCATTCCTCTACTACCTCCACATTGGGGCTCACGGGGGACACAGACTTCCACATGCCACTAGCTCATTGTCTCATGTCTTGGGAAGTCTGATCAATCAATCAAACCATATTTATGAAGCACCAACTAAGTGGCTGGAGGAGTCTGCCTTGGGATGCCAGAATGTAGGGACTTTGTATAGTGTGTGTTCTAGACAGAAATAAACTACTTATGATATCAACTGGAAAAGATACCAAGTTCTTCCCTGTGTAGGCCTATCATTCTTGCTCTGGCCCATAATAATAGAGACAACTAGGTGGCACAGTGGATAAAGCACTGGACCTGGGGTCAGGAGGACTTGAGTTCAAATCTTGCCTCCAACACTTACTAGCTGTGTGATCCTGGGCAAGTCACATCATCTCAGCCTCAATTTTCTCATTTGTAAAATGGGGATAAGAATATTACTGCACAGTGTTGTGAAGATAAAATGAGGTAATATCTATAAAGTGTTTTGAAAAAATAATGTTAGTAGTAGTAGCAGTAGGGACAGCAATAGGAACTTGACTTGTGATTCCATTGATATAGAGATCTCCCAGATGAAGAAACTCTGTCTATCAGTGCAGGCTGACTGGCACCTTTTCTGTAACTTTTACAATCTCAGAGAGCTGCCTAGAGAGTCCACAAGTTAGCCAGAAAATACCAGAGAGGACTTGAACCCAGATCTCCTAGGTTCTGAGACCCATTTTTCATTCTCTTCACCACACTGACTCTAAAAGAGTCTAAAATGCCCATTGTTCAAGGGTTTACACTTTTAGAAAAAGGGATAAGCCATCCTTGATACTCAGAAGATAAAGTTTCACCAATGTGATGTTAAGCTCCACCACACCAGCCACATCAAAACCCATTTCTCTTTGGCCTAGCTGGCTGCTGTCATACGTGGCAGAAGGTGCGTCTTCCCCTCCCCGCTGGCCAAAAGGCAAACAACTGAATGCACATGTGTACATGTGACATAGATAAGGTGGGCTTTGCTCCCTTCTTCTCCAACCCACATGACTCACTCCTCCACTGGGGTGTGGCATTTTTAGGCGGGCACACGAGCCATTCTCATGCCAGGTTACTTGCTGATGGGTACAGGATGCTGCAGCTGGTCCTCATCACAGCTGGCTGCAGTGAGTCATCCCCACCCCCCCATCTCCACAGCTGCCCCAGATAGCCAAAGATATCTCGAATCAGTGTTAGATTCTCCACACCCAGAATGAGGGCACAGATACGGGGACAGAGGGACTTGATTGTCTATACACACTGTGCTCAACAATATGGCTCATGTGTGTCCCTCTATCTACACTGACTAGCTGCTGTCCAAGGTCAGACCCTCCTCACCTAGACCAGAGAGCTGTTTGTTTGACAAAGATCCTGGGTGAAGTTGTAGCCAGCAAAACAAATATGAGATTCCCAGGGGCATGTTGGCAAATGTGTTAACAATCAGCTCTCTGAAAAAAAGGGGCAGCTAGGTGGCACAGTGGATAGAGTAGCAGGCCTGGAGTCATGAAGACCTGTGTTCAAATCCAACCTCAGAGACTTACTGTGTGACCCTGGCCAAGTCACTTAACCTCTTATTCACCTCAGTTTCCTCATCTGAAAAATAAGCTGGAGAAAGAACTGGCAAACCATTCCAGTATTTCTGCCAAGAAAACCCCAAATGGGATCTGGAGAGTTGGGCATGACTGAAACGACTGAACAGCAACTCTGAAAATACAAACACACAAATACCGGGTATATTTTTAAATTTAATCTGCATTATTAACCTCTTCTCCACCACTTCCTTAAGTCTATACAATCAACAAGACAATAAATCAGGCCCTGGTTTGTAGCATTTGCTGACTTCTGAGGTGTGAAAGGCTTACTGAACATTTAACAATCAGCTTTGCAGCACACCCCTGGATTTCCACCTGGATGTCTCAAAGGCGTTTCAACGGAAGTCATCATGGCCATCACGAAATCACTCCCTCCCTCCTCTAAATCTCCCCATCTTAAGCTCCTCCCCACTTCCCTACTTCTGCAAGGGCATCGCAATGTGTCTTGTTATCTAACTCATTGTGGACTCTTCAATCTCCAGCCACCACAGCCAACCGGTTATCAAGTGTGAGCTATTCTACATCCAGAGCAAGCCCCCATGCAGCCCCTTCTTTCCACTCACAAGGCCAAGCCAACATCCTAGTACGAGCCTTAATGCCGCCTTGGCTGGACCAGTCATGACTTCCTCACTGGTCCTGCTGCCTCTCGACCTCTCTGTCTCTCCCTCTTTCTGTCTCTGCCTGTCTCCCCTCTATTCTGTCTGTCTCCTTCTCTCTGTCTCTCTCTCTATCTCTCCTGCCCTGTCCGTCCCTCCCTCCCCCTCTTCTATCCTCCAGCAGCTGCCAAATTTATCTTCCTAAAGCACAGGCCCGACCATGTCATTGCACCACTCAAACATCTTCAGTAGCTCCCTATTGCCTCCACGTTACAATACAAATGCCTCTCCGTGGCACTTAGAAGCCTGCCATCTGGTTCCAACCTATCTTTCCTAAATGATTTTGCATTCCTCCCCTCCATCTGTTCCACCCGTCGCTCTTAACTGGCTAATTTGCTATTGCCAAACACAGGAGCTTGTGCATCAGCCTTTCCCTTACCTGAGATTTCCCCCTTCCTCACTCCCTCCTCACTGCTGCCAGGGATGAGGATAGCTATGAGAGCTGACGGGGACCAGGCCTGTGTTGTCATGGGTATCTGGAATTCCTAAATGAAGGAACTCCCTCTGCCAATGTGCTTTGGCATCATCTCTGCAGCTTCTGTTCTTTGAGAGGCCTTGGACAGGCCAGTGCCTAGCCCAGGGCCCCACAGGCTGAGCATGTGACAGATGAGGGACTTAAACCCTGGCCATCCCTGTTGCCAAGGCTGTGTGTCTCTATCCACTACACCACACTGCCTTTAGCTTACATTTACCTTGCTTTGAAATTTGCCAAGCACTTTACATACATGATCTCATTGTGACTTCACAACAGCCTTATGAAGAAGATGCAACAAGTAATAATCTCAGTCAGACAGTCAACAAACATTTATTAGGCACTTGTTATATGTATGTGTATACATATATGTGTATGTGTGTGTGTGTGTGTGTGTGTGTGTGTGTGTATGTCAAGGAAAGACTTTTCCTCATCTCTCCAGCTGTTGATGGGCTCTCTCTTCAGATTACTGTGGAAATACTTATCTGTTACCTCAGGAATTGACCAGTTGGGATCAGTCACTGAACCCCTCTGTTTGCTTCAGTGTTCTCAACTATAAAATGGGGATGATAATGGACTTTGTTTGTCAGGTTCAAAGGAGATCATATACGTAAAGGTCTTAACTTTGCCTAATAAATCCTTTCCTTCCTTCCTTCCTTCCTTCCTTCCTCCTTTCCTTCCTTCCTTCCTTCTTTCCTTCCTTCCTTCCTTCCTTCCCTCCTTCCTTCCTTCCATCCATCCGACATGCTTTTCTTTTCCAGTACAAGGCAGGTTCTTTGAAAGGAAAGCTATCTTTTCCTTTTGTCTTTCTACCCCCAGCTCCTTGTACACTATGGGCTTTCCATAATTGCTTATTGGATGGGGTTCTCACCATCCAGGAATGGAGTCAGAGTGTGCCCTGTAACATGCAAATGCTACCAAAGAAATCCAACACCGTCCACATGGCTAACCTAGATCTGAACAGTTCATTTACTAGGAATAGGAACATCCCAATGTGCTTAGGGGCTCAGGGACAACCAGTTCTAGGTCAACATACCTTCAAAGACCTCTGCACAACATTGACAAGACAAACAACTTTGAAAGACTTTGGAATTGGGATGAGTGCAATGAGGATGCACCATTCCAGAGAAGCCATGATGAAACTGGCTTCCCAGCTCCCGACAGAGGGGAGATGGACTTGTGATGAAGAAACAGACATACGTCTTTGGCATGGTCAACACAGTGTTTTTAATAGTACGTATTTGTTAAAAGGTTTTTGTTCTTTCTTTTTCAAATGGGAGAGGAGTGGGAAAGAGAGAAAATAAATGCTTGTTAATCTAAATTTTAAATTAAGAGCAAAAGGAAATAATCTCAACAGTAGATAACCTGAAATCACTTACATCTGCCTTTGAAATGCATTCTACATATTTTGTTACAGAGTTGTATTTCCTAATTATTTTTAGCTTAGGATTTTGATGATTTCCCTCTGCGGCCAACATAGTGCAGAGAAGAGGGAACAGCATCAGAGAATGTGGCTTCGTATCCTAGCCTTGCTATGTATGTTTGTGATCTTGGGTAAGTCACTTCTGCTGTCTAGGTCTCAGTTTCCTCATCTGTAAAACGAGGTGGCTAGGTTGGACAATTTCTACATCAAGATCCCCGAGGCCTGTTGGATGGAATCCTCAGTGACTGGACCCACTGCAAATTCAGGCTCTTTATTGGCACCATCACTCTGGTTCCATGATTTGCCTGTTTCCCTTTCCCCTGAATCCTTCCCCAACCCCTCTTATTCTCAGTAGATGACTTTACTTCCTACTTAATGGATGAGGTGGGAAACATCTCCAAAGACACAAGCCCAGGTTGTCTTTGTATTTTTACCCATCATCTATCTCCCCTGGCCTTTGGTCTCAGAAGAAATGGCCTCTTCTCCCTTTCAAAGGGTAATGTCTTCACCCATGTGACTGGTCTTTGAGAAAGAGGAGGGTAACCAGGATGGGGAAGGGCCATGTATAGGTTGATTAGAGGTTCTTGAAGATTCCTTCCAAAGCTAACATTCTGAGATCTCATGCTTCCTCTTTTCTCCAGGCCATTGTCCATTAATTCTTTCCCCTTTCTACCTTTCCAGTCTTCTTTCATCTTACACCCTCCTCCTTCCTGCTGCCATGTCCTCTGCAATCCCGTGACACTGGCCTCCTTGTGTCTCTTCACACAAGATGCTCCAACTCCTGACAGGGTATTTTCACTGGCTGTCCCCTCACACCAGAACATTCTCCTCCCTCCTTTCTGCCTCCTGCCTTCCTTTAAGTCCCAGCTAAAATGCCACTGTCTCCAGGAAGCCTTTCCCAAGCCCTCTTGATTCTAGTGCCTTCCTTCTGCTGGTTATTTTCAATGTTTCCTGAATGTAACTCATCTGCACAGAGTTGTTTGCAGGCTGTCTCTCCCATTAGACTGTTCTTGAGAGAAGGGGCTGTCTTTTCCCTTTCTTTTTAACCCTAGTGCTTAGAACGATGCCTGGAACATAGTAAATGCTTAATCAATATGTAATGACTAACTTTCTCTTCCATGTTCCTGCCATCTTAGGAGCAGGACACTTAGGGAAGGGAAGGCGTGGAGGATCCTGCCACGTGAGATTTTCCCACCGGTGGACAATTGGCTGGTATCCATATCCTGGGGCCCACAGATGGGCCCTTCCCCTTCAAATGGGGGAAGCAGGCTGTCCTGAGAGAAAATATCATCTGTGGGAATGAAGAGAATATGGGGAAGAAAGAAGAAATAGTGAGGGTAGGGAGAGAGCGCCTTCTAATTAGATGGCACACACCGGTAACTTTGACTTTGACTTTCCAGGTTTTAAATATAACAATACGTTTACCTGAAATCACCTAACCCGAGGGATTTACAGCAGGCCAGGTATGCTATCCAATCCCCCTTCAAAATAAACAACTGTTTGCTTAAAACATTTTCCAATGAAACGACTGCAAAATGATGATTGTTAGGAGACTAACACAAGGGGATGATAAAAGGTTTATTATGTTCTTTAGGCCCTGGAACATTTTTACTGTAATCTGGCCTTTTAAAAATTCTGTGTGTCATCAGCTCAATCTGAAAAGAGCCGTTAGAAGGAAAATCAGGGACAGGACTCCAGTCTCTAAAAAGAGGCATGATTACATCCAACTACAATTCCAAAGCAGTGAGGTGGGAGTGTGTGTGTTACCTACTTCTTGACCAAGAGGTGAAGGAAGGAAGACACATTTTCAGAAACAATCAGCGTGGGACTTTGTTTGGCTTGACTACCCATATTTGTTACACAGGCTTTGTCCCCCCCCCACCCCCCCAGTGGAGCAGGGAGCTCAAAGGTGAGAGGCGACAGGGATAGGGTAGCTAGAGAAAAAAGAGAATCACTAAGACATTTTTTTAAGGTACTGCTGTGGATAGATCCCGGGTCCTAGAGTCAGGAAGACCTGAATTCTAATCCAGCCTCAGAAGCTTGCTAGCTTTGTGACCCTGGGCAAGTCACATAATCTCTACAGGCCTCAGTTTTCTCATTTGTAAAATGGGATAATAGCGCAAACCTCTGTGAGGATCAAATGAGATAATATTTCTAAAGTGCTAGCACAGTGCCTGGCTCACAGCAGGTGCTTAATAAATGCTTATTTCCCTCTTTCCTTTGCCCTCCTTCCTTCATCGTAAGAGGAGCAGGCAACCTGAGGAGGAGGTTTCAGTTCAAGTCAGATCACAGACTGTGATTTGGAAGGGCCCTCCCCAGACGCGGAGAGGTCATGTGAAAGTCAGGGGCAGAGCCAGGACTCAGAGCCAGCCCCTCTACCGTCCCAGGCCATTCAGACCACATGCACATGGCCAGCTTCTCGGGGGTACTGTAAAGTCCCTTTTCACATGTGCTGAGACTTGCTATGAACTGGGTTGCGAGTTCTAATTGTAACACTGAAGGCGGGTGACAGGGCAGGTTCCTCACCAAGGTAGCCAACAGCTAGCCCTTCTCCAGTCCCATAAGCCCTACTGTCGCTCTGAGCCTGACCAGCAACAGATTTGAGCTGGACAGGAGTCACTCACACAGTGAAGTGTCTCAGGACTGTAACAATGAAAGCAAGTAGGACACCTGGGTATAACTGCTGGACCTGGAGACACTAACCAACTGTGTGACCCCGGGCCAAGTTACTCTCCTCTGCCTGCCGCAGTTTTCCCAACTCTATCAGAACAGCACCTACCTCACAAGGTTGTGGTGAGGTTCAGATGAGGTATCTGTAAAGTGCTTAGCACAGTGCCTCGCACACAGTAGGTGCTTGATAAATGCTGTCCCTTTCTCCTCCTCGGGCAAATCACTAAACCCCTCTGAACCTCAGATTCCTCATCTGTGAAGTGGGGGTGATAACAGCCTACTTCAAGGGTTCTTATGAAGATTAAGTGAAATAATATATCCAAAGTCCTTCTTCACAAATCTTTAAATACTGGACATACAAAGGTTAGTTATGGTTATCAGGAGTATTACTAATTATGGGCATTACTGTTAATCCCAATTTGGGGACCCATCAGAACCATGGTGATTCCCCTTCCCCACCAGAGTCCTTCAAATATTTGGGGATAGCCATCATAATTCCCCCCAAATCTCTTCTCTGGGCTGAACATCTCCCTTTCCTTCAAGCAAGCCTCATAGGGGGCTAGTTTTGACTCACCTAAATGATCTCTGAGGTTCCTTCAAATTCTGAGATAGTTAGGGGGAAATGGGCTTAATTTGGAGTCAGAAGACCTGGATTTGAATCTTGGCTTTGCCATTCACTCCAGGCAAGTCACTTTAATAATAATAATAATAATAATAATAATAATGATAATAATAATAATGCCTAGCATGTATATAATAATCTAAGGTCAGTAGATCCTCACAACAACTCGGTTAGGTGGATACTATTAATTCTCCATTTCATAGATGAGGACACAGGTTGGGGTCCAATGAAATGACTTGTCCAGGGTCACATACAAATCTGAAGCAGGATTTAAACTTGGTCTTTCTGAGTCCCAAGTCCAGGGCTCTACCAGCCATGTTACCTAGTTGCCGAGGAGACTCAGTTCTCAGCTATACAGTAAAGGGGTTAGATGAGACGGCTTCTGTGATGTCTTCCAGTTCA
The DNA here is from genome assembly GCF_900497805.2 of Vombatus ursinus. Taxonomy (NCBI): domain Eukaryota; kingdom Metazoa; phylum Chordata; class Mammalia; order Diprotodontia; family Vombatidae; genus Vombatus; species Vombatus ursinus. Next base: position 6,488,296 of record NW_020949971.1, read on the forward strand.
AACTCTTATGATTTAAATCTACGGCATAGGTTTCAATTCGGATTACATTTCTCTCAGCTTATTAAAGTCCTTCTAAATAGCAGAAATAATTAGGACTCTTTTCTCTCTAGTCCTGACCACGCTGCTTCTCCTGACCTTGTTTAACATCACATTGCTCTTCGGGGTGATGTATCACACTGCTGACCCATGTTGAGTTGGGGGTCCACTAAACCCTCCAGATCGTCTTCAGTGAACTGCCAGCTAGCAATACCTGCCCCTGTCTTGCTCTTGGGAGGCTGATCTTGTACATGGGCTATGCCTTTAAAGCTATCTCCGGGCACAATGGATAGAATGCTGGGCTTGGAGTCAGGAAGACTCATCTTCCTGAGTTCAAATCTGGCCTCAAACACTTACTAGCTGTGTGACCCTGAGCAAGTCACTCAACCCTATTTGCCTCAGTTTCCTCATTTGGAGAAGGAAATGGCGAACCACTCCAGTATCTCTGCCAAGAAAACCCCAAATGGGGTCATGAGGAGTCAGATAAGACAGAAAATGACTCTTCATCGTCATCATCGACAACACCAACCAGGACTTGTATGATAACAAAGAAGGTGGGTTGGTGGGTTGGTCAGGAGGTGAGACTGCTGCACCAGTATCCTCCAAAAGTGAACACACCGAGGAAAAAGCCTCCAAATATCAAGATGTTGTGTAAAGGGGGAAAGGGAGAAAGAAAGGGAACAAGCATTTATTAAGCACCTTCTGTGTGCTAAGTGCTTTACAAATATTATCTCATTTGATCCTCACAACAACCTTGAGAGTTAGATTCTATTATAATCCCCATTTTACAATTGAGGAAACTGAGGCAGATAGCTTTGAAGTGACTTGCCCAGGGTCATACAGCTAGTAAGTGTCAGTGTGGTCAGAGTGGATAGAGTGTTTAACTTGGAGTCAAGAAGACCTGGGGGTCAAATCTTGTCTTAGACACCTCCAAACTGAACTGACTGAGCTGAATCACTCAGCTTCTGGAGGCCTCAGTCTCCTCATCAGTAAAATGAGGGGATTTAATGTGACGACCTTAAAAGTCCCTTCCAGTTTGAAATCTACGATCCTATGGGAAAACACGGACAAGGGTGGCACTCTGTGGACAGGTATGGAAGGGTGGCGATCTGCCTCGCTGGAGGGGGTAGCTACACCAAGGGAGGTCACAGAATCCACAAGAGTAGAAGTGTTAAAGGCCTGTTCTCCCTTCTGCCTCCCTCCCAGCCCCCACCCACAGCCAACAGAGTGTGTGAAAGCATACAATTGCTTTCCTATGCGTGCCATGGTTCCAAGCTGAGCTTCTCCATAATAACTGTAATTTACATCCAGCCAACAGAAAACAGGTGTTTTCAGTCATCCTAGCCTCCGGCCGGGTGTCTCAGCTCTGTGTGGTGGGGAATGTGCACAGAGTGCTCATTGTTTCTCCAAACCCTCCCTCCTCCTTCTCCAAAAAGGATTATACAAGATTGCCTCACTCAGAGGGACAATGAAGGGCCCCCAACAAGAACGAATGTCTTCAGGGTCACTGCCGAAGAGTCTCTATGAAGAATAATTATTGAAAAAAAAAACACCCAAACATTCATCTCTGACATTTTCACAAATTAAGCTATACTTTAGGGGCAGACAGCATTTCAGAAATAGGTCACCTGAACCCACAGGGAGGGAACTGAAAATCCTGGCATTTCCTTCCCAAAATATGAATCTAATCTGGCAAGAAAAATAGTTAGCCCAGCTTTGAAAAGAAGACATTGCCCCTCCACCCGAGTTCAAGAAGAAATCAATCACTGGGTTTAATTTAAAATGAGCCAGTTACGGAATCTCAGCGTTGGGGGCCATCTGGTCCAACCAGTTCATGAACAGGAATCCCCTTCTATACCTCCCCAGAACAAGCAGTCATTTATTTAGCCTGAACTGAAAGTTCTCTGGGGTGTGAGGACTTGAGGAAACCCATTTCATGCTGGGAAAGTTTTAATTGTTGGGATTTTTTATAATACCCATCTGGCTACTCACTCCATCTACCCATTTGTCTTAGTTCTGCACTTGAACAGTGGGCCAAGGAAACCATCATGTTCCTGCTTGAAATGCTTCCATATGGGTATCACACAAAAGCCAGGGTGAAGAAAAGTCATCCCTGAAGACTTTCCCTTTATCACCTGGGCCTCCTGCATTGTTTACACAGTTCCCTTCTCCTCTACTTCTGGAACCATGATATGGTCCACCCAACTTTGCCAGTGTTCCTGAATGAGGGTGGGGGTTGCTCTATGCCCCTGGACCAAGGGCCCCTTCTTGAGGACCACTGCCCTCTGGGTGTCAATTTCTTAATTAGAATGTAAGCTCTATAGGGGGAGGTAACCGTGTTCCCAGAACTGAGCACGGAGCTTAGCACATAAGAAGTACTTAATAAATATTCATTTTGTTACCTTCATGCCATACCATTGCTTCCACCCCCAGTCTCTGACCTGGAACTGCATGTAGATACTGCCTCAGGGCCCCCACACCTGAGTGGGGACAGCTCACCATCCCTAACCTGAACTGTCTGTACCCACTCCCACACACTTTTTGTGAGTTGGTAGCCTGGGGAAACTGGGGGAAACTCTCACCCTCTTACCCCACCACTTGGGATCCTTGGGAGCAAGGAGGCCATAGTGTACACCTGGGGCAGTTGGTATTAATTTCACCCCCAAGTGGATTGGTCTGGGACCCAGCTGTGGGCCCTTCGGGCAGGAAAAAACATGAAAATAGTATTTTTGACTTTGGTGGGGAACTAGGATCCCCTCCTTGAGAGCATTTATCTGCTTTTCCCTTCTTTTTAACCTTTTTGTCACCTTGGGAACTATTTTTTGGGGGCATTTGAATATGTTTTGAGAGAATGGTCTATTTGTCTGAACCCTTAGGTTCTGAGTGACCCACATCACCAGATGTGCAATGGCGCCCAGGTCTCCACCATCCTATTTTCTGGGCATCTTTGCACCAAACCAACAAACCTCTCTCCCTTACCCAGCCCTTGTCAATACATTCCCTCTTACTCTGAGAGCAATAATCAAATCATCACTGCCATACCCAGAAAAGACATCTTAGTCGCTTCCACGGAAGCTCTAATCTCCTTCCCAGGCCCTTATGAGACCAAACCTCCTCTCCATGACCACCCCTTCCCTATATGTATAACCTTCCTCTATTAGAATGTAAGCTCCCTGTTGGTAGGGGCCATATTGCTTTGTGTCTCTAGCCCTCAGCTGTATCTTGCACATAGTACACTCACCTGCATATGTGTACCTAGCACATGGTAAGTGCTATAGTAAATGTTTCCTTCCCTCCCTCCTTCCTTCCTTCCTTCTTTCTTTCCTTCTTTTCATCCTTCCTTCCTTCCTTCTTTCCTTCCTTCTTTCCTTTATTCCTTCCTTCCTTCCCTCTTTCTCTTTCTTTCTTTCCTTCCTTCCTTCCTTCCTTCCTTCCTTCTTTCCTTCCTCATAAATACTCAATGGATTCCTCCTACGGAAGAATAACACCACGAAGAAGATTTGACCTTATTCTTAAAGCAAATTTTTAAAAAAAATCAAAGAAAGTCACAGTATGCTAGAGAGAGAAGGAACCTAAAGCAGCTGAGGACTTCTTAACAGCTGATCATTATGATTACTGTTGCTATTTTAAATGGAAGATTGGGCAGAGTTGAATCCCTTTGGTCCTGGAAAATCTCTGCTGTCCAGCAGACATTGGGTCACAACATTCATCACAGGAGACAGCAGGCATTCTCTCAACTAAGTAGAAAAGATTCCTCAGAGTAGCAATTTGGAACTATGGGCCACCCAAGCCTCTCACTGTGTATACCCTCTGAGTCAGCAATAACACTACAATTTGGCCCATATTCAAAGAGATCCAAGAACAAAAAAAAAGGATCCATGTGTACAAAAGTGGCAGCTCCTTCTGTGATGACAAAGATCTGGAAACTGAGGGAGTGCCTGTCCATTAGCTGGAGAATGTCAGAGCAAGTAATGGCATATTAATGTAATGGAATACTAGTGGGCTGTAAGAAATGATGAAGGGTATGGTTTTCACAGAAACTTGGGAAGACTTGTATGAACTGATGCAAATTGAATAAGCAGAACCAGGGGAACAATTTATATAATAACAAACACATTGTGAAGACAAACAACTTTGAACGACTTAGGTACTCTGATCAACACAATGAATAACCATTATTCTAGGGGCCCCAGTGATGAAGCATACTGCCTATCTCCAGACAGAGAGGTGATGGATTCAGGAGAATGAGACACAGATATTTTGGGAGGTGACCAATGCAAGAATTTCTTTTGCTTGACTACACAAAGAGGTTGTTTCTCTCTCTCTCTCTCTCTCTCCACATACATACACACACATACACACACACACACACACACACACACATACACATTAGGGAGAGGGAGGTAGGAGAGAAAATAAAATTGTTGTTCATTAAAAAGTATTTTTTTTCATAAAAATAGAGCAAAGAGAATGCATCTGTTGGTAATTTTGAAGCTTGCAACTTCCTTTAATGTTACATCCACAAAAATCTGTTTCTCTGAATTTTTAGGTCCCTCTGAGATATGGCTTAGACTGTTTAGCTTCACAAACAATGGAAAAACTTTATTAAATAACTGTGTGCTGTGACAGCTGGCTCTGCTCTGGAGTGGACATGGCTAGCATTAAGACATTTAGGATCTGAGTTTCATAGATTTAGCTTTGCAAGGGATCTCAGAAGTCATCTCATCCAACCCTCTCATTTTACAGATGAGTGAAATGAGACTACAGGGCAGCTAGGTGGCACTGCAGTGGATAGAGGGCCAGGTCTGGAGTCAGGAAGACTCATCTTTCAGAGTTCAAATCTGGCCTCAGACATACTAGCTATATGACCTTGGGCAACTCACTTCACACTGTTTGCCTCAGTTTCTCCATCTGTAAAATGAGCTGGAGAAGGAAATGACCAACCACTTGAGTGTCTCTGCCAAGAAAATCCCAAATAGGGTCACAAAGAGTCAGACACAAATGAAAATAACTGAATATCACAACTAAGGCTCAGAGAAAGTGACTTGCTCAGGATATGTATATGTGTAGTGGGTAAAAATGGGATTTGAATCCAGCCCTCTGACTTTAAATCCAACACAATTTCCACAGCAGTAGTCTAACTTGAAGATCCCTATAGGGATTGCAAACCTGTTTCTACCACATATGACAAGTCAGTGAAGGCTAAATTGACTGATTCTGTCCTCATCCCATGTTATGACAGAGGACTGTTGAATGTCGGTGCTGGATGGCACCTTAGAAGTCATCTGGTCCAACCCCTTCATTTTACAGATGAGGACATTGGAGCCCAGGGAAGGAAACTGACTTGTCAAAAGTCACACAGATGGTAATTAGGATGATGGAAACTCTGACTTCAAATTCAAGGTTCTACCTCCTCTGCCACCCTGCCATGATGACGGAGTGGTTGAAGATGGATTAAGTCAAACAACCTACTCAACCTACTCAACCGGTTCTCCCTCTTTTTGAGAAAGGGTGAGGGAAAGAATCTTCTTTCTTTTATCATGGTCCATTACCAAGAAAACATGGGAGGATTTACATACTGAATAGCAGAAAAACAGGTACTGGGCAGGGCTAAGTACTGATTTCAGGGTAGCAGTTGGCCTTGCTACCTGCATCTCTGAAATCACTTTGTCATCATCACATTGGATCAAATTAGTAGTTAAAAAAGCGACATGTCTTGAGTTGTGGGATAGAGGAAAGGGCATTAATTTTAGAGTCAGAGAACCTGGTTAAAATTGTGGCTCTGCAACATATGAATTATATGACCTCATGCAAGTCACTTAACCTCTTGGGACCTCAGTTTCCCCATCTATACTAAGCTGGCCAAGCTAGAAAGCTTTCAGGTACTGATCCAGTGATGGCTACATGTCTGTCATGTAGAAGTATTCACCCTTGATCAAACATACTTCACCACCCTTCCTCCCTCCCTACTATAAAACACAATAAAATCCCTTATTAGGGTGCATCCCTCTACTCCCTTATGGTCCTACTAACAGTCCTATCTTTCTGAGCCAAAGTGCCCCTCCCTGGCTACCTCTCCCATTTGGGGATTTGTTTCTCCCCGTAGAAGGCAAGCTCCTTGAGGGTAGAAGCTATATTTCATTTTGTCTTGACTGGAGTATGAACTCCTTGATGGTATAGACTTCCCATTTGTACGCCAAGGGCTTAGCACAATGCGTGCCACAAAGAAATCTCTTAATAAATGCTTTTTCATTCATTCGTTCCAGGGTGGCATTGCATTACCAACAGCTGCCTCACAGTATCTTATACACAACAGGCCCTTAATTAATGTTTGTTGGATGGCAATGGATAACTCTGCTGGATCCACCTAGCTACATTCTCTCTCTGTCTCTTTCTCTCTCACACACCCACATGGACCCACACTCGCCCAACCCATTCCCGACATGCCACAAATGCATGCCTAAAATTAGCAACAATTTCAAATCTTTGGGGGAAAAAAGTTCTACCTGGTCTATTTTCCTTTTCATTTAAAATTCATTGAAACCAGCTGAGAAGTCAGAGGGATGTCCACAGAATAGACTTTACTAAGGATCTACAGAATATGAAAGGATTCTCTTCTAAGTCACTACTGTTAGATGGGTGTGGTTGAAATCAGGTTGAATGGGGGAAATAATAGCCTGAAATCATTTACTGAGCCAAGGTGATAGCAGTACCAAGGATAAAGACGCAAAATGATGCCTGGCCTGATTACAAAGAAGACTCACAATGTCCCTGCTTTGTTAATTTCGTGTAGTTACTTTCCTGTATTTTGACAAAGTAAGAAAACACCTCCTGTGCTTCAGGAAGCAAAGCGAAGCAGGAAACCCGTCAGTGCCAGACAGCACATCAGCTCACCTCATCCCTGTGGTTCTTGATGGGCATACAGAGAATGCTCTGGGTCCTGTAGCCTGTGATTTGGTCCACTTCCGCATTGAACCTTGGATCCTACGAAGAAGAAATAAATTGAATTAAATAACCTGCTGGTACAAAGATGGATTTCCTCTTCTGGGGTTTACAAGATTAGAAGAATCTAACCTCCTCCTTATCTCATTAACATGAGGAATGATTCTGGCACTGGAAAATGCATCAAAATCAATCAATTGATCTCCTCTTTGACAGCAAGAAACTTAAGAATTAGTTTTCAAAGTTTTGGGAAATAGAAGCAGTCATAGACAGAAACAAATGCTGACAAATATGACTTGGAAAAGCCTGAATCCACTCACCCAGCTGGCCCCAGGCACAAGGACTGTTTTGAGTTTCATTCAAAATCCGGCAGTTCCCAGCTGCTAGCCTCCCAATCCCCATCTTCAGTTAACCCTCCCCGCCTTTAATGCTGGGTCAACACTCAGGAGGGAGGCAGCCAGCATGGGGTACTAGAAAGCACGATGGCACAGTCTGAGGACCTGGATTCAAATTCCACTTATGCTTCTCACTGCCTATAGACTATAGTCTATAGCCTATATAGTGACTCTGTGTAAGTCACCTCCTCTCTGTGGATCTCAGTTTCCTCATCGAGAAAGCAAAGGGCTTGGACTGGATGGTCTCTGAGGACCCTTCCAGAGCTCTCCACAATTAAGCACATGTGCCCACATCCCTTTGTAGCATCGGTTTCACTCACTAAACATTTAAGCCTTTCTCTTCACGCTTGACTAGGAACTAACTGAGGGCAGAGATTTTGTCTCCTAATTCCAGTCCTCCCTTCCCAAAGAGCTTTGGAAGATGCAGAGAACATGGTGAATTCTTGTGAGACTCTGCTGACAGAATGGACCAGAGCAGAGAAGGCAGGTGACCAGAGGGAGGGTCCATACTATCGTCACATGAGAATTCATTCATTCATTCAACAGGTATTCATTAAGTGCCTATTAAGGGTAAGGTACGGGGACACCAAGTCAAAAGAGAAACATTCCCTTTCCCCAAGGAACTCATATTCTACAAGGACAGGAGATTTAAAGCTGGGGTCTATGAACTTGTTTAATATTCTTCTAACTATTTCATTATAATAACTAGTTTCCTTTGGAATCCTATGAATTGCATTTTATGTATTTATAAATATGATTCTGAGGAGCCCATGGGCTTCACCAGCATGCTCAATGGGTCCAGGACATAGAAAAGATTAAGAACCCCTAAACAAGGAAGATACAACATATGAACAGATAATCAAAGTCACTGTCCCCCCTTCATACATTCAGCTTCAAAGAAGCACCTTTGAAAGGCTCGAAACATTCTCTGATACTATAGGATCATTGGGACAGAACTATGGGGGGCCTCAAGGTCAGCTAGTTCAACTCCCTTATCTTACAGCATAGGAAACCGAGGCCCAGGAAGGCTACATGATTTGACAGGTAGCGACTAGAAGAGCTGGGATTCGAACGTTGGATTCCCAATCCATTGCTCTTTCCACTATGGCAACGATGCATCCAACGACCTAGAAACATTCTACTAATTCTTTTGGAACTGCCTTCAGAGCACACTCTTTGAACACAGATGCCCTGATACTTTCTATTCCATTTTTCTTCTTCTCAGCAGTGTAGCACAGCGGACAGGGGGCTGGACTTAGAATCAGAAGCCTGAGGTTCAAATTCTGCCTCAGATAACACTTGTTATGTGACCCTGGGCAAATCAATTAACCTTTCTATGCCTCAGTTTCCCCATCTGTAAAATGAGGGGGTTGGACTCAATGACCAGTAAGGTCCCTTCCAGACCTAGATCTATGACTCTATGTGTGTCATTGGACAAGTCACTTGTGTTCTTGGTGCCTCAGTTTCCCCATCTGTAAAATGAGGGGGTTGGCCTCAATGGTCCCTTCCAACTCCAAGTGTAGGAATCTGTGAAGAGTAGTGTCTAAATTTGTCAATACCTCACTACCTATCTCTCCATTGTCCTTTGGGTGCCTGTTTTTTATTTTTTCAGAGATCATGCTTTCTCATGATCTATACATTTCATTCTCATTACTTTATTGTCATATCTTATGGAACTATTAAAATTAACTTGAGCATTTTAATATTTAATATTCTTGCACTGAGGTTCTAGGCACACATTCCTCCATTATGAGGTTCTAGGACTGTTAGGGTAATTTTCTCATGGGAGTTCTAGCGTCTCTCAGCAGAAGCTGAGGGTCACAACCTGTTGCGTGGCAAAAACAAGGAAGTCTCACAAGACCTCTCCTTTGCTGACACGCAGCTCCCACGGTTGGCTCGGCTCTCCTCTCACTGGGAGAAAAATCCTACTCATACCCCTGACACGAGGCTGCAGGTGTCCAGCAGACTTGGTGATTGGCTATCACGTGGAGATCATGCTTTGATCAGGTGTTTCTAGGGATATAAAAGAAAGCTACTAGCACTTAATAATAAACGGAGCTTCTGCCATCTTGCTGTCTCCCGCCTCCTCAATGCGCCTCTGGGTGAAGAGTATGGAGCTGGTCTCATGCTCACCACTGCAGCGGCCGCGTCATAGGGCCTCGTAGCCGTAGGCTCTCAGGGGCCATTCGAAGATCCCAGTGATGGACTGTCACCCCAGAATCACTGGAGCTAATTTGGAAGAGCCATCCCCAGGTGGTTCCTAGGTGGTGAACCGTTCACCAGTTACTACGTCCTAGAAGGACAGGGATCTTCATTGTTAAAAGGAGCATCCACCTACATGGGGTGAAGGCCCTTTAAGCATGGAAGGACCATACTCAAAACTCAAGAGCCCTTTAAGGATGGAAATACAGGAAGGGTGAACATCAGACTAAGGTTTCTGAGTTTCTGTGTGTAGTACCCAGTGTAAAATGATTCACATATTGCACATTCAGGGGGAAAATGGGGGAAAACTTGATAATAATGCTAACGATGGCTGATATTTCTATAACACTCACATATCTCCTCTTAGCCTAACAACAGCCCTGGGAGGTAGGTTCCATTTAGCCTCGTTTAACAGATGAGGGAACTGAGGCGGAGAGGAAAACACCTTGCAGAGGGTCCCATAGCTTGTAAGTAACAGAAGCAAGATCTGAACCCAGCTTTCTCTGGCCAGCACTCTATTTACTACGACATGTTAACTCTAGACATCTAGAAAGGTTTTATTTAAATATCTGAGATTTTCAAGAGCTCTTGGAAGAGAAAGCGTGGTACCCTGGATAAGGTACTAGACTGGGAATCGAGAAGATGTGGGTTCAAATTCCACCTCGGCCACTTACTAGCTGGATGACCCTGGCACTTAATAAATGTTTGTTGACTGACTTCACCTCTGTCTCTCAGTTTCCTCATCTGTATAATGAAGGGGCTGGATACAAAGACGTCTAAGATCCCTTCCAGATCTCCAGGGATGATCACATTTACAGAGTAAGAGAGAATTCTTAATAAAGAGAGTCCGCTTGAGCACTGCCCCTGCATACTGAACCACACATTCCTCTGTCCTTGCTTTCCCATGACTCACATCTATATACCCTCCCTGGAATGACAATGGTGTCAAATCTCATAGAAAATATGAATATAGAGGGGGGACTTTTTCAGGAAAACATTCTACACCTTATATCAGCTCCATGGACTCAAGCTGTTCCAGGCACCAGCACATCCCGATTTTGTTTCAATACCTTTTGAATAAAATTCTCAAGTAAAGATATCTGAATTTTTATTCCAATTTAGCTCAACCTCAAGCCACAGTGTTTGAGAAAGTCACTAATTAACATTATTATGGCTATTTTTCAATCTATCATGTGAACAACTACCTTCCAGTCTTTACCAGATTTGGCTAAGGCCAAGAGTGACCTCAACATTCAACGGTTTGTTATGTTAATCATTTAGATTTTCCCATCTGACAATTTACGGTCTCTGCCACTTCCTGGTTCCCAAACCCCCAAAGACATGTATTTGTGTTTAAGTTTCAAGCATGAAAGATAAATGTTTATAGGATCATGAGATCAAAACATTTTCAGAGCTTGAAGGGAACTCCGATGTCGGGTTATCCAACCCCCTCACTTTATTCAAGACCCAGCAGAGGCCCAGGGAGGTAGTGTCTCTCTCAAGTTCAAATTGGTAATGAGGAACCCAGCTGGGATTTCTAGTTTGAAATTCTATGAGGGGTTGGGGGCAGGGGAGAGAGACTGTTTATGACCGTTAGTCTTTCGCTTGAGGACGGGCACTGTTTAGGTCAACTTAGGATTTGCTTAGAAGCTGTTCATATAAACTACTCAAAACAACACTAATGAATCATTTCCACATTCTTTCTTAACACTGCAAGTGGATGGACAGCATCCAGCTGGGTTTCCAATCATTGCCAGGCTGTATAATGTGTCCACGGTATGTCATCAGCAGTCATGTACTGAGCTGGGAGCCTGTGTGTTTTCCTCTAAGGTTGGATATTTATTTTATGTTCAAGCATGTGTATGTGTATTCACATAGATGTGTACGTATTTATGTATAGATATGTAAGTGTATGTATAGAGGGATCATTGAACAAGGGTGTGCTAAGTGCTGGAGATAAACAACAGCAAAATGCACAGAAAAACAAACGATCAAAAAGTCCCTAGTCTCAAAGAGCTCACGGTCTAGTGTGTGTGTGTGTGTGTGCACATGCGCGTGCGCTCAAAGCCTCCATTAAAGAGGGCTCCCAGGCCAACCAACTCTTCATTTCCCATGAGCTGCTGCACTCCTTGGACTGGACTCCACCATGCCCCTTAGTGACAGGAAGCTTTCTCCCCTTTTCTCTCTTCAACTTTTGTTTGTGTCTTGTCTTTCCCTGGGCAGCAGCTAGGTGACCCTGTGGATAAAAGTGCCAGACCAGACTCTTGCCGAGTTCAAATCTGGCCTATGACACTTAGTAGCTGTGTGAGCCTGGGCAAGTCATTTAACCCTGTTTGCCTCAGTTTCCTCATCCGTCAAATGAGCTGGAGAAGGAAATGGCAAACCCTTCCAGTATCTCTGCCAAGAAAACCCCAGACAGGGTCACAAAGAGTTAGACACGACCGAACAACAGCATAGCCTAACCTGTCTTCCTCCATTAGATTGTAAGCTCCTCAAGGGCAGGGGTTGTGCTTCTTTTTCTTACTTGTATCCCCAGTACTTTGTATAATGGCTGACCCCATAGTAGGTGTTTAACAAATGTTTACTGACTACACACACACACACACACACACACACACACACTCACACTCACACAATCCCAAAAGTCTTAATGTGGTTTTTAGGCTAGTAAATCTTTAATTGACTTGTAAGTCTTTTGTTTTTACATCATCCTTTTAAGACATAATTCCCCCTGTCCCACAGCTCACCAAATGAACACTCCCTGTAACAAAAAAAAGTAGCTGTCAGTTCAGCAGTGACCATGGAAAGCATCTGCAGCATTATGTACCCACACTCCCTTTCTCAAACCAAAGGAGACAAAATACTAATAATGATAATGATGATATAAAGACAGGAACAATAATGCTAATAATGATACTGACACTACTACAACTACTAATAATACTAATGATAACAATACCTACCTCACAAGGTTGCTGTGAGCACTAAAGCAGGTAATAAGCAAACCTTAAAGGCCTACCAAAATCGAAGCTTCCCATCACCCCCTACTTTCTGAGCATGTCTTTACCAAATGTCTTGCTACCTTGGGGAAACCTCAGCTCTGGGCTACCTGCTCTCCTGCTTGATGCCTTCTTGCCCAGATGACAGTTTCAGGAAAGGCCCATCCGTGCTTTACCTCGCTCCCTGCACTCCGGGCACCTCTCCTTGCCCCCTTCTCCTGTGCTTTCTTTTCCAAGTCTCTCCTCCACCTCTCCTCCCCCACTTCTGGGACCATGAACCAAATGAACCCTGCCACTGTTCCCGGATGGAGTGTGCAAACCAACCTCTCTGACAGCTCTTCTCACTATTCCTGTAACCTCATCATTCTGATGACTTTCCTCTCACTCTCTTCTCAGGCTCTTAAGATCTGGCTCCCCACCTCACCCTTTTACCCCAACAGCTCTCTCCAAAGTTACCAGTGACTTCTTTATTGCCAAATCCAACAACCTTTTCTCAAGCCTTGGGTCTCCTTGACCTCTCTGTTGCCTTGGACACTGGTGATCACTCTCTCCTCTTTGAGACTCTCTTCTCTCTAGGTTTTGAGGACACCCACCCTTCTCTACTGGTTCTTCTCCTACCTATCTTCCTTGGCTTCCTTCAAGTCTCAACTAAAATCCCACCTTCTACAAGAAGCCTTCCCAAGCCCTCTTAATTCTAGTGCCCTCACTCTCTTAATATTTCCTATTTATAGTGTATATAGCTTATTTATACAGATCTGTTTGCTTGTTGTCTTCCCAATTAGATGGTGAGCTCCCTGAGGGCAGGGACTGTCTTATGCCTCCTTATGTATACTCAGTGCTTAGCATGGTGCCTGACACATAGTAGGTGCTAGATAAATCTTTATTGACTAACTGACCAGACCAAAGTGCCTCTTTATGGCTACCACTGCCCTATATGTGTTGTTACCCCCATTAGAATATAAGATCCTTGAGGTCAGGGACTGGCCTTATTCTTGTATTCATATCGTTAGAGTTTAATACCATGTACTCAACACATAGTAAACATTTAGTAAATGTTTTTTTCATTCATTCACGTTCTGTTTCCTACAAGAAACTACCTCAATACCATAATACTGTGCTCCACCCTCAGATCCTGCTCTGGGGCCCTACACACCTGATTAGAGAGAGCTCAACATATTTAGTCTGAGCTGGACCCATTCCATGACTTTCAAAGGTCATCTTTATTCATTCATTCCATTAGTGTCTTAGTACTTTCTCTTCTACCTCCAAATTTTACTCCCTCCATCTCCATTCCCTTAGCCCCCACCCTACTTCCAATCTTCACGACTTCTCACTTAGACTATTGTCATAGTCTTGTAAGTGGTCTCTTCATCCCCAAACCATCCTACACGTGGCTGCCGGATTGACCTTCCTAATCAGAACAGGCTGGCTCAAAAACCTTAGAAAACCAATTCAAAAAATCCAACTCCTAAGGCTGGCATCCAACATCTTGGTCCCAGCTTAGGTCTCCAGACTCACCCAATACTACTCCATTTTGCTCCAGAAAGACAGGTCTCCTTAATTCTCCATGATTGCAACCATCCTCCATGCCATTTGTGTAGCCTCTGCCTTGACTATCCTTTCCCTCCTCCACTTCAACTACTATAAATTCTACCCTCCCTTAAAACCCAAATCAAACGGCCCTTCTTCCTGGAGCCAGCCAGAAGCACCCTCTCAAGCCTGTGAGCTATCGGAGTATCTGGAATCTCTTAATCACTTTTGCGTTCTACTCCATATTATGTTTATTTGCATGGATATCTTAGGGAGGTAGTATGGTGAAGTGAATAGTGAGTCAGCCTTGAAAACAAGAAGACCTGAGTTTGAGTCCCATCTCTAGCATATTCTGGCTATGTGACCCTGGACAAGTCACTTAACCTCCTAGTACCCTAAGTTACTCTACAAGAATACAAGATGCAGAGTGTGCAGACTTCTCTTGGGAGATTGAGTTTCCAAAACTCTGAGGTCTAATCCCTATCTTATTTTCCCCTACTAGACTGTAAGCTCCTTGAGGGCAGGGTCCATGTCACATAAATCTTGGTATTGTTCTCAGAGTCCAGTACTTTATGCACAGTGTGTCCTCGATATACATCTAGCAACAACCAGTGTTCTCATCATCTTCCCAAAGAGAGAAACACCACAGCCATGGGCACTGTGTCTTGAGTGGTCCCTGCGTGGTCCAAAGTACATCCCACTGTTGTATCCCATCAGTGTTAGAGTTAGGTGGTACAGTGCATAGAGTGTTAGACTTGGATTCAGAAGGCTCTGAGTTCAAACGCAGCCTCAGACACTAACTGTGTGACCCTGGGCGAGTCATATAACATCTCTGAGTCTCATTTTCCTCAGTTGTAAAATGGGGATAAATATAGGACAGGTTACCTTCCAGGGCTGTTGTGAAGCTCAAATGAGACAGCATTTGTAAACTGCTTCCTTAGCACTTAGCAAACCTTCAGGTGCTATATAAATGCTAGCTATCGCTACTATTATTATTAATTGCTGTTGCTATTATCATTCCTAAATGAGGAAGGGGCATACTTTCTACTGTACCATTTTTTAAGTTGACGCTAACACTCTTGGCGGGGAGGTGTGAAGTGGTCATGCTTCAGAAACTCGAAAATTACTCCTGCAAACGACCAATTACAAGGTAATCAGACCTATTCAGAAACCTGTGTTGGGGTTAGAAGCCCTTTGTGCAGCTGAATATTTTCCTCTGAAGGCAGAGTAAAAAGCCATCATCTAATTCTGTAATGTAAACAATATAATAATTACATGCATACTGATAAAGAATGAGGAGATCAAAGCCAGAAACCCCTCGCCAAGTCTAGTTGGCAAATGACAACGTCAGTGGTGCGCGGGCGTCCACAGAGCAAAAAGCACGTCTGGGTGATTCCCTGGTAGGAAGGCCCATCTCGCATCCCACAAAGTGTCCACAATGCCACGAATGCAGGCTCACTGTGTGCGAGGTCCCATGATGAGTAGGTTCACTGATATAATCAGTGGGCCACATGGCCACAGGGGCTCTTAACTGGGCTTCCACGAACTCTTTTTTTCCTTCAATATTTCTATCGCTGTATTTCAATATAATTACTTTCCTTAGTAAATCGACAAGTATTTATTGTGTTTACTATGTGCCAGGCACTGTGCTAACCACTGGTAATACAATTATGAGTAGATAGTTTTCATTTTTGGGGGGTCATCTTATGTATTTTATTTCATGCATTTTAAAATTTAGAGGAAGTTAACTGGCTCAGTGAATAGAGTATTGAACTTGGAGTCAGGCATACTTGAGTTCAAATTCAGCCTAGCTGTGTGACCCTAGGCAACTTAATCAATCTCTGCCTCAGTTTCCCCATCTGTAAAATGGGGATCATAATAGCAGACACCACTCAGGGTTGAGGTGGGGATTAAATGAGGTAATATTTGTAAAACACCTTGCAAAACTTAAAGTGCTATGTAAATAAAATAAAGCTATTATTTGAAGACATTCTGGAAAGGGGACCACGGGCTTTATCAGACCACCAAAGATGTCCAGGACACCAAAGATAGTTAGAACCCCTGGTGTAGTTGATAGAGCACTGGGCCTAAAGTCAGGAAGACCTGAATTCAAATCCTGCCTCGGATATTTACTGTGACATCCGGTGAGTGGATTCACAACTCTGGGTCTCAGTATCTTCATCTGTAAAATGAAGGAGGCTGGACTTGATGACACGTAACGTCCCCTCCAGTTATAAATTTATGATCTTTTGGCCCCTTGATCCTCTGCTTGCTGCCATCTGTTTCTTTTAGGCTGGACTTATGTAAAAAGCAAATTATAGAATCACAAAATTTAGAGCTGGAAGGACCCCAGAAATCATGCACTCCAAACCTGTGATGCTTAAACACGCATTTGTTTATGCACTCACTTGTAATCTGTAACCTCTCCCATTGAACCAAAAACAGAAAGAAAAAGAAAAAGAAAACACCCATCATAAACATTCGGAGTCCAGCAAAACCAAACCCACAGTGGCCATGAGCAAAAAGGTCGCTTTGTCTCTGCATCGTCAGCTCATTCCCACTCTGCAGGAGGTGAGTGACGCATTTCTTCTTCAGTCTTTCGGACTCATGGTCTGTCCTTGCATTGATCAGGGTTCTTAAATCTTTCCCAGCTGATTGCTGTTACTGTGTACACTGTTCCCCTAGTTCAGTTCACTCCACTTTGCATCAGTTCATACAAGTCTCGCCAGGTTTCTCTGGAACCATCCCCTTCATCACTTCTTACCGCACAACAGTGTTTCATTACATTCATACGCTGCAATCTGCTTAGCAATTACCCAACAGGAAGGCAGTTCCTTAGTTTCTCACTTTTAGCTGCTATGAAAAGAGTGGGTATGTATGTGTGTGTGTATACATACATACATACGTACACACATCTATGTATACATTTGTATATACACATACATATATGTATATAGGCATACACACAATATTTCAGTGTGTATGCACATGTATATGTATATATTATTTGTGTGTATGTCTATATACACATATATATTTTTTACATATGGACCATTTTCCTCTTTATTTTGTACTCTTTGGGGTATGTATCTAGTAGTTGTATCCCTGGATCAGAATGTGCATACCTGGGTTAGGTATGCACAATTTAGCAACTTTTTGCCAAACCTCATGATTTTACTGGTGAAGAAACTGAGGCCTGGGTCACTGAAGAAACTTGGCCAAGGGGAAAGAGGTGATTAAATGACAGGGCCAAGATTCAAACCCAGGTCTTTTGACTCCAAAGCCAGGGCTCTTCCCCCAATTCCTTAAAGCTTCATCACAACTACAGCCTAAAGTCTTTGCTACAAAGCAAGGTGAGAGGAGCTGAGGCACCAGAAAACAGACAAGAACCCACAGGGCCAGTGAAGGACAATTTGGAGTCATGGCTCCCTTCCCAACAAACTGCCCTTGAAATGATTCTATCTCTCTCTCTGCATCTTTCCTAACTAAAGAATATCAGTGACCACCAGCATGGCTGTTTCATCTCCTGTGGACAGTAACACCTAATCGAATGATTGCCGCACCAGTGCTCTCCAAACTTCTTCCAATAGTACACCCCTCTCAGTTAAAAAAAAATCTTTGAGGATACAACTCCAATATGTGTATATTTACTTATTTGCAATTACACACATTGACTGCTGTGCTAATAATAGCATATATCATAAAACTTAGACAGAAATGGAAATTTAGAAAAATAAGATAAAGATGAAATATAGTCAACAAGAAGCCATGAGAATTTATTGAGTAGGGGAGTAGCAGTGTCAGACCCGTGCTTTGGAAAAATCACTTTCACAATTATGTGTAGGATGGATCTGAGATGGAGGAGACTGGAGGCATGGAGCCCTATTAGGAGGCTACTTAAATATTCTAGGTAATAGCTCACAAGGGCCTGAACTAGAGTGAGGGCTGGGTGAGTAGAGAGAAGGGAACAGATGTCAGAGATACTGGGGAGGTCTTGAAATACTAAGATTTGGCAACTGGATATCTAGGAAAGGAAGGGATAGGAACCTGGGTTGCCTGAAGGCTAGAGGTACTAACAGTAATAAACAGATTTGGAAGAGGAGAGTATTTGGGAAACAAGATCAGCCCTGCAGAGCACAAGCCATCTGTACTGATTCATTATGAGTGACACTCTCTCTCTCTCTAATAATGCACATGAAGGGAGTGAGAGTATTACTCAGTTGTTCACTGCACCAGGGCACAGAACTGGTCCTCCTGTAGTGAAGTGACCTGGGGGCTACAAGTGTCGAGGGGAAATGTGGTTGTACTGTAGACAAACTCCTCAACTGGCCATTTTGAGAAAGAATGGGATGTGACTCATCTTCCTACCTTCTGATTGGTTGATCACAAGCCCCTCCCCTTGGGGTCAAGCTATGGAGAACGCTGACTTAGAGGATAAAACCCTATGAAAAAAATGAAGGCTTTTCTTCATTGATTATTAACCCTAGTGAAGAAGGAAGTATATGGTGGAAATCCAAGCAAGATCTGAAGTAGGAATACTCTCATTATTGGATCTGAGCTGATTATTCTTCCTTTTCATCTTTAAATGGTCCTATCAGCCTAGCTGTTTCATGACCTCAATCCTCAATTTCCCACCTCCGTGCATTTGCAGAAGCCATTCCCCACGCTTGGAATGTACTGCCTCTCAGAGTCCTACTCTTCCTTCAAAGCTCAATCCAAGTGCCAACTCCTCCCAAATCCTTCCCTGATTACCCCAGTCCTTAGACTTCCTCCCTCCTCAATTTTTCTTGTACATATTTATTTGTACACATATTATGCCCCCCTAGTGTGATGCCAAGTTGGTGTCTTTGTCTTACTGGTGCCTAGAACAGCCTTCCACAAAGCAGGTACTGAATAATATTTGTTGAATGAAATGGAATCTAGGACAACTTCCCCATCCCTCCCCCTCCTGGGCAGACCCTCGTTACCTCATAGGCATCTCTGATGTTCAAGGGCTGCCCCAGAGCCGCCACATGACCCACAATTCCCTTGTTCCATTCTAAGCGAATACAGCTATTGGAAGCTTCTTCCAGAGTGGAGCCTTCCGCGACGTCAAACAGGCGACTGATGAGGAATTTGTCATTGGAGCTGTCCTCACAAACCAGGAAAAGGGAATAGCGATCGGCAGAGATCAGCCCATGGATGTGTAAGAAGATTTTGTGACAAAGCGCTGCGACGTCTAAATGACTGGAAATATCTTTCACAAGCTCCAAGAGCCTTGAGCACTGATCTCCTGTGTCAGGACTAAACCTGGGGGGCTGCAGAGGCATCTGTTCCTTCTTTTCTGAGTCACAGAGGAAGCTCACAGTGCCTTCAGCGTCCTTGACCACTATGGGCCGGAGTGGCCTGTCAAACTCGGAGGCTGAGATCTTCCTGGTGGGGGTGCTGGGGGCAGTGGTCTCGGAACGGGGACTCTGTTGAGTAGGACAAGAGCAGGACTCCGTGTGACCTCTGACTCCTTCCTTACAGACTGGGATAGGATGAATTCTCTCAGCAAACCATGCATTGACCATCTCTCTGCAGAATGACATAGTAAAAAAATAATAATAATAATTCAATATTTCAAAGAGAGGAGGGAGAACGTAACTCACATTTAGGAAAAGTGATCAGAGGACAGACGATTAAGTATTTGATTTACCAGGAGAAATTCAATCAATCCACAAACATTTATTAAGTACTGACTATATGCCAGGCACCAAGCAGAGAGCCAGGGATATGAAGAAAGGGAAACAGAGCCACAGTATAACTCAGGGGATTTCTCAAATGCAGAAAGCAGTGCATATTTGCTTCAATTAACATTTCAGTGATATTAACTCTCAATTACCCATACAAAGATTATTTAATTATAACCTAGAATGCATCTCAGCTGCCTCCTCTACAATCATTTGGTTTTTGCTCACGGAATAAAGATGGAATTTTAATATTAACCTAAGGAGAATTGGATTAACAAGGCAAATCCAGTCGGGTTAAGCCTAAGGATTTATTCCAAAATGAAATATCAACGACTTTTCTAAAAGATGTCTGCTCTTTTAAATGATCTGTTAGGGCATATAATGTGGGGTCAGGCGAGGTAAGACCATCGTAAGGAAACAGAACACCCTTAAATTGCAAATGAAGAAAAATGTGTGTGCAATAACTACATATGTTTCTAATATACTCTTCTATCAAACAATCAGCCATAATAAGTGTGGATATGAATCAAGGTTGATTTCTCAACTAACTAGGCCTTGTGAGTTGTGTTCCTTCAAAGTAGCTATGGACACATATCCCATTAAAACTGCCGTTGCTCAGTCCCCTTCCCCTTCCTTTTTTCTTGCTTCCATCAGAGCCAATTTATAAGGTGTAAAAGAACATTCTTGTTAGTGAAGAGTCACAGCTCATTTTTCACCTGGCTCGATCATCCACCTCCGCTGAGAATGCCTTTTGTTCATTTCCAAAAATCAAATCTTGCCTCAAAGGAGAAAAGTGAAATGTCCCCACTGGGGATATTCCAGGGAATGTGTCAGACTTTTAAAAAAATTCAATTTTATTTTATTTTCATTCCCAAATTCTCTTTCTATCTCCCCCTACCTTATCCATTGAGAGAGTAAATCAAACAAAGCCCATCACAAATATGTACAGTCAAAACAATTTCCTGCACTAGCCATGTCTGTATATACATATATGTGTGTTTGTATAAACACACATGCTTCAATCGACACTGAATTCATCAGCTCTTTATCTGGAAGTGGCTAGCATGTTGAATCATGAGTCTGCTGGAATTGTGGTCGATACCGCTGTGCTGACGAGAGTTACTAAGTCTTTCACAATTGATTATCTTTACAATATTGCCATTACTGTATAACTTGTTCTGCTTTTGCTCACTTCACTTTGCATCAGTTCATACGGCTCTTCCCAGGTGTTTCTGAAACCATCAACTTCATCCTATCTTACAGTACAATAGTATTCCATTACATTCATACACCACAACTTGTTCAGACATTCCGTAATTGATGGGTTTCTCAACAGTTTCCAATTCTTTACCACCATGAAAAGAGCTTGAGCTAGAATGTCTGAAAGAAATTTAATTGAAGGGGTGATGGAATACCACCATCAAGGAAAGATACATGGAAATGAATGACTTAATGTATTTTTCCAAGAATGTCTTAAGCACTTACTACCTGGCAAGCATTGTGCTAAGCCCTGGGGATATGAATACTTTGTATTCAGTTAAGACTGTCCCTGCCTTCAAGGGGTTTATAATGTAATGGAGGAAATAGCATTTTTAGGGAAGTAGAGTGATGGCTTAGGAAAGTATTTTGGTTTGACAAGTTACAGGAATGGTAAGCGGAGCCTGAGGAAAGTAGAACTGATATACCTTTCCAAGGAGCAATGACAGAGCTGATTTCATCATTGTTTATCAGTTCAGAACTTAAAAAAGGAGAGGGATGATGCAATGATTTGTGAAGATTTGAGGAAGGGATGCAGGAAGGCCAGAAGGAAAGAAGGAAGAGAAAAAAGAAAAAAGGAAGGAAGGAAAAAAAGAAAAAAGGAAGAAAGAAAAAAAAAAAACCCTGTTTGCCTCAGTTTCCTCACCTGTCAAATAAGCTAAAGAAGAAAATGGCAAACCAATCCAGTATCTTTGACAAGAAAATCCCAAAAGGGGTCAGAAAGAGTCAGATACAACTGAAATGCCTGAACAACATCAAAAAATTTTGCATGTCTTAATATGCACAATAGATATTATACTGCTTGCTTTCCAATGGGCAGGGGAAGGGCTGGAGGAAGAGAAAGAATTTGGAACTAAAGTTTTTTTTTTTTAAAGAATATAAATACTTATTTTTTTTAAAGCAAGAAAGAATAAAGCCTTGCACTTAAGTACAGATATAGAACAGGCAAAACTGCAGTTGCTGAGAAGATGACTTAGGGATTTGAGACAACCACACCCCTAACGTGAATCAACAATATGCCAAGGATACTATGCCCAGTCCTAGGCTGTATTAATAGGAGGGCCTACAGGAGACAGGAAGGAAGAGCCCCAGGACACTGTGCTCAGGTCAGATAACATCTACAGCACTGAGATCACTTGTGGAAACCATATTTCAAAGGGGTCGTGGCAAAGTGGGACTCATATTAGAGCCATGCATCCAGGAGCAGGCAACAGAGGATGTCAAAGGAATGCAAAGCCATTCCACATAATGAAAGGTTGGCAGAACTAAGGATGTTAATCAAGGGCAAGAGGTGGAGCAGGCATAATCACTACCTCTAAATATAGGATGCTTGTCATGTAGAGGAAAAATTATCTACATTTTATAGCACCAGAGGGCAGAATAAGGACCAGTCAATTAATCAACTATCATGGTGGTACGATGGACATAGTGTTGGGCACGAGATCAGGAAGACTCTTCTTTCTGAGTTTAAATGTGGCCTCAGATACTTATTAGCTTTGTGACTCTGGGCAAAGCATTTAACCCTGTTTGCCTCAATTTCCTCATCTATCAAATCAGCGGTAGAAGGAAATGGCAAACCATTCCAGTATCTCTGCCAAAACCCCAAATGGGGTCATAAAGAGTCAGACATGACTGAAACAACTGAACAACAACAAAGCATTTCTAATGCCATGGCTAATATGTTCCAGATGGTGTTAGAAGATAAAGATAGAAAAAAACATATGGGGGCGGAGACAAGATGGCAGAGTCAAAGCAAAGACTTGCTTGAGCTGTCCCTCAGACCCCTCCAAATACCTGTAAAAAATGGCTCTAAACAAATTCTAGAGCAGCAGAACCCACAAAAAGACAGAGTGAAACCAATTTCTATCCCAAGACAACCTGAATGGTTGATTGGAAAGGTCTATCACGCCAGGCTGGGAGAGGAATGCAGTTCAGTGTGGGTGTACGTGCAAAGACTAGGCCTCAGAGAACCTGGAGCAGGCCTCGGGGGACCGAATCATGGGCAGTTATGGCAGTTTCCAGACTTCTCAACCCACAAATGCCAAAGACAACTTAGAAGGTCAGAAGGAAAGGTCTGTGACTGCAGTGAGAGAGAAGCTCAGTCCCAGCCCCAGTCCTGGCATGGCCCTGGGGCAGCAGCTGCTTCTGGAGCTCTCGGTCCACAGACTGAGGGGGAATCCAGTGGCTGATTGGAGGGACCTTGCAGGGATCTCTTTGCTGGCACCGAGGTAGGATTCTCTGGTTTTGCCCGTGCTTGGAACTGGGTCACAGTTCTAGGTAGCGATCCTGGGGCGAGGAGGAGTGCTGGCATGATGGAGCTTGCAGTGATGGTGGAGAGGAAATCCTCCTCATAGTTCAAAGGCATAAAAGAATGTTTGTGGTCATTCATAGACCAGAGGCCAGGCCAGGAAAGGAGTAAACACCTTGACCTTGATTGTACCACCTTGGAAGAACTGAAAATTTATAGGTCCCTAGAAGTATCTCTGAAAACAGCTGCACAAAACCCCTGAAGCTTGGGACAATACATTCTCTACACTGGAAGCAGACCCCTACCTTAACAAAGAGTTTAAAACTCAAGTAATTGGCTGGGAACATGAGCAAACTGCACAAAAAAAGTCAGACCATAGAATCTTTCTTTGGTGACAAAGAAGATCAAAACATACAACCAGAAAAAAGACAACAAAGTCAAAGCTCCTACATCCAAAACCTCCAAGAAAAATATGAATCAGTCCCAGGCCTTGGAAGAGCTCAAAAAGGATTTTGAGAAGCAAGTAAGAGAACTAGAGGAAAAACTGGGAAGAGAAATGAGAGTGATGCAAGAAAATCATGAAAAATAAGTCAACAACATGCTAAAGGAGACTCAAAAAAAATACTGAAGAAAATAACACCTTAAAAAATAGCCTAACCCAAATGGCAAAAGAGGTCCAGAAAGCCAATGAGGAGAAGAATGTCTTAAAAAGCAGAATTGGCCAAATGGAAAAGGAAGTTCAAAAGCTCAATGAAGAAAATACTTCTTTAAAAATTAGAATGGAGCAATTGGAAGCTAGTGACTTTATGAGAAATCAAGACATTGTAAAACAAAAACCAAAAGAATGAAAAAAAAATAGAAGACAATGTGAAATATCTCATTGGAAAAAAAACTGACCTAGAAAATAGATCCAGGAGAGATAATTTAAAAATTATTGGACTATCTGAAAGCCATGATCAAAAAAGAGCCTAGACATCATCTTTCAAGAAATTATCAAGGAAAATTGCCCAGATATTCTAGAAATAGAGGGTAAAATAGAAATTGAAAGAATCCACCAATCACCTCCTGAAAGAGATACCTAAAGGAAAATATTCCTAGGAATATTGTAGCCAAATTCCAGAGTTCCCAAGTCAAGGAGAAAATATTGCAAGCAGCCAGAAAGAAACAATTCAAGTACTGTGGAAACACAATCAGGATACCACAAGATGTAGCAGCTTCTACATTAAGGGACCAGAAGGCTTAGAATATGATATTCTGGTGGGCAAAGGAGATAGGATTACAGCTAAGAATCACCTACCCAGCAAAACTGAGTAAAAGCCTTCAGGGGAAAAATGGACACTCAGTGAAACAGAGGACTTTCAAGCATTCTTGATGAAAAGAACAAAGCTGAATAGAAAATCTGACTTTCAAATACAAGATTCAAGAGAAGCATGAAGAGGTAAACAGGAAAGAGAAATCATAAGAGACTTACTAAGGTTGAACTGTTTACATTCCTGCATGGACAGATGATATTTGTAACTCATGAGACCTTTGTCAGTATTAAGGTAGTTGGAGGAAAAAAATGATGTGTGTAGATAGATAGATAGATAGATAGATAGGCAGACAGACAGACAGAGGGCACCAGGTCAAATGAATGGGTGATATCTGAAGAACAAAATTAAAGCATGAGAGAGGATTATACTGGGAGAAGGAGAAAGAGAGAGGTAGAATGGGGTAAATTATCTCACATAAAACAGACAAGAAAAGGCTTTTACAGTGGAGGGGAAGCGGGAAGTGGAGAGGAAATGAGTGAATCTTATTTTCATTGGATTTGGCTTAAGGATGGAATAACATACACATTCAATTGGGTATGGAAAGCTATCTTACCCTACAGGAAAATAGGGGGGAAGAGGATAAGAGAGTGGGGGAATGATACTGGGGAGGTCAGATTGGGGAAGGGGGTAATCAGAAGCAAACACTGAGGAGAGACAGGGTCAAAAGAAAGAATAGAATAAACAGGGAGCAGGATAGGATGAAGGGAAATATAGCTGGTTTTCCACAACATGACTACTATGTAAGTGCTTCACATGACTACACATGTATAACTTGTATTGAGTTGCTTGCTTTCTCAATAAGGGTGGGTAGAGAGAGAGGAAGGGAGAAAATTTGGAACCCAAAGTTTTAAAAACAAATGTTAAAAACTGTTTTCACATGCAACTGGGAAATAAGATATACAGGCAACAGGGTATAGAGATCTATCCTGCCCTACAAGAAAATAGAAGGGTAAGGGGATAAGAGAAGGGGGGGGAGGATAGAAGGGAGGGCAGATAGAAGGGGTATTCAGAATGTATGCAATTTTGGGGTGGGGGGAGGGACAAGATGGGGAGAAAATTTGAAACTCAAAATCTTGTGGAAGTGAATGTTGAAAACTAAAATAAATAAATTAATAATTAAAAAAGAAACATTAAAAAAATGAAAGTGCCTGCCCTCATGAAACTTGCATTCTAACAAAAGAAAAATAATCACACAAATAAATATATACATGAAATATATACAAAGGAAGAAGGCAGAAGCAGAACCATGTATATATATAGTAGCAGCAGCATTGTAATGATACACTTTGAGAGAATTTGCAACTCTGATCAACACAATGATCCACCACAATTCCGGAGGACTCATAATGAAACATGCTATCCACCTCCAGATAGAGAGCTGATGGACTCAAACTGAAGACTGTTGCTTGTTTTCTTTTCTTTCTTTATTCTTTCTCTTTCTTTCTTTCTCCCTTCTTTCCTTCCTTCTTCCTTCCTTCCTTTTTTGGACAGGGCCAATGCAGGGATTTGTCTCACAAGAGGAACAAGAGGCAGATGGCTAGATTTGAGAGTCATCTTTATAGAAGTGATAATTAAGCCCCCAGGGGCCTTAGATATAGCTAAGTAACAGAATGAGGCAAAACAGAGGAAGGGAAATGCTAATGAGTCCCCCAAAATATGCTTCACATTCATACAGTCGTGTTGAGTGGACATTCCATTCCTTTGTATGGTGTCCCATAGTTAATTATTGAGACAGGCACTCCAGAACTCATCTTCCCCACCCATAAAATGAGGGGACTACAGCAGATGACCTCTAAAATCCCTTCCAAGTGTAAACCTATGCTACCATTTTCCAGTGAAGACCGAAAATATTTCCAAAGACAGAAAAGAGAGCACTGACCATAAAACATTCCTGTCATCATTATGGGGGTGATGGCTAAGAGAGAGGTTACCAAATGAAAAAGGCAAACTTGAGAAATTGGACTTGAAACCACATCCACGCAGCCCAGCATCCAGCCCACGGAATCAACAACAAGGTCGACCCAAATCCCTCACCCTCCACAAATATGCCCACTCCATATGGTAGGTCTCTA
This sequence comes from Vombatus ursinus, assembly GCF_900497805.2. Taxonomy (NCBI): domain Eukaryota; kingdom Metazoa; phylum Chordata; class Mammalia; order Diprotodontia; family Vombatidae; genus Vombatus; species Vombatus ursinus. Next base: position 6,515,001 of record NW_020949971.1, read on the forward strand.
ATTTGAATTCCTTTCAACCACAACATGGAGCATGCAGGAGAAGCCAGTTCTGAGGGTCAAAAAATTCACTTTGTATTAGAAAGTATCTCCTGAAAAAGAAAACAAACCAGAAAGAGTGTCATAGAGACCAATGAGCTTCGGCAGCTAGCTATACGATATCCCTCCCATCCTGTCTGAAACCTTATTTGCAGTCATCTACTTTTACAAAAAGTTCAGAATACTGTGATGAAAAAAACATAAATTAGGTATGAGCCATTTATTCATGGGCTCATAGATTTTGAGATGGTAAGGATCTTAGCGACCATTTACCAACCGTCCCCCTTCCATCTGATTTTATAGACGAGGACATTAAGGCACTTGTCCAGTTCACACAGCTAGTAAGTCTCAGAAGGAGTTTTTCTGACGCCCTCCAGGTCAGTGCTCTTTCCAATGGCTCACCCTGCTTCTCTTACCTCTCCCATTTACCCTTGACCAACAATGGAGGAAATGTTCACTTATTGGAGGTCTCATTCCAAAGCCCTTTTCTCATGACAACTTGTGAGGCTGACCATACAGGTATTCTTAAGAGCCCAAGCAAGCCAAAGCAGCACATGAGGCAGATTCATCTGGGGGTCAAGTGGCATTGGTATGGGAAGATAATCCCACTGAGGGTAGCCTTTGCCCAAGGCAGTCCAGGAGGGAAAGTCATACTTCAGCAAGACCTTGAGGTGAAGTCCAGGGACAGCAGATGTGGCAGAAATGACACCCATAACCCCTCAATGGTGGCACTTTGTCCCATGCTAGTTTATTATGACTCTGGGTATTATTATTATTATTATTATTATTATTATTATTCCCATTTTAAAGACTAGGAAAACTGAGGCTCCAAAAACTTACCCATGACTCTAGCTAATACATGCAAAGGCCTAAAATCAAATGTAAATCTCTGGACTCTAAGTCCATCACTCTTTCTACTATGTAAAACCTCCCCTGACTAGATAATTTCTTCCAGTGCTCAAAATCACCAATTAGTACTCATTTGTCTGAGTACATGCTGTTTCTCCCCAATAGAACATAATCTTCCTGGGAGCAAGCATTGTTGGCATTTGACCATTGTGTCCCCAGTGTTGAGCAATATTTCTACCTGCTTTTTTGTTCATCTGAATTTAATTGTATGTAAATTCTCACGTAGGACTACCTTGCAAGACCCTCTGGATGGCCTAGGAATTCTTAATGTTATTTTAGTGACAGAATTTACTTGATTTTCTGAACCATTATTACGATCTGTCCTTCATTAAATCAAATTCTAAACTTTCTGCATTCAAGGAAATACACTTCCTCTCCACAAATTCATTATTGGGTCTTCCACACAAATCCCCCTCCCAATCTTCTTCTCCTTCCCCTTCTTTCAATCTCATCCTTCTCTTGGTCCTTTCCCTACAACCTTCTCCCAAGGAAGACAGATGGAAAATGGAAGCTGGAGGTGGGGGAAGGTGTCAATGTCCTAAGAATAAATGTAAGAACTTCCTAAGAACTGGACAGGGACAGGGGATAGAGCCTGGGATTTTATTGGTAGAGGGAGGAAACTTCTTTTACCAATGCAGATCTTCAACATCTTTTCTTCCGTTTATATCCCAGAGAGTAGCCTAGAACACTGAAAGGTTAAGTGACTGGGCCAGGATCACACAGCTAATATGTGTCAGAGGCCAGACTTGAACCCAGGTCTTCCTGATTTGAGGCCAGCTCCCCATCCACTTTGCAAGGCTACCTCTCTAACTAGAACTGGTCAAAAACAATGGGCTGCTTCCTTTTAAAAATACTTTTTCAATTAATAATCTTTTATTTTTCTTTCCACACCTAACCTCTTCTTCACTAACAGTATTCAAGCAGTCTAAACAAGCATCCGGCAGTTGTCATAGACAGGAGCCATCATCCTATATTTCAGATAAGGGTAGGATTAAAGGACGTTTACACCTCCTGCTAAGGCAAAGATTGTAAACTATACAAAGTAACAGAAGAGTCTTGTGATTACATAGGGTAGGGACTGATTGACCTACTCCAAGAATCTCATTTCTTTATTACTTACTTCTCTTATAAGTAAGAGAAAACAGCGAGGTCTAAGAGTTAGGTATCAGGGTTCTCCAACCAGTTTTCTTAATAGCTAGCCACATAAAGGATGTTAAATCAGAGTGACTCTGAGTCTCACCTGCCACTTCTGTAAAATGGGTATGCCATCATCCACTGACTTCACAGGGCTTTTACAGTCACGCAATGGCAAAAAAAAATGCACATGAAAGGACATTGAAAATGAGAAAATATGACAGTGACAAAAATATGACAAAATATGACAGAAAGAGCCCTGAACCAGAGATGTCCTGAATTAATTGTATGACCTTCAGTAAGTCACTCAAGGTTCTTCGTTCATAATATTGGAGTGGTTGAACCCCGTTCAATGATCTCAGGGGTTTCCTCCAGGCCTAAAATCCTATGACTTCTAGATTACTACTTAACTGAATCCATGGCTCAAGAACTTTGTTGAACAGCCATATCCAATGAGCAGTTCATGGTATCAGGTTAAACAAGGCTGACAAAAAGCTGGACCCAGCAAGGGCCCATCTTTCTCTCCTTCCCATTTCATTCTTTATCCTACTGTTCTTTGATGGGAATGGGCATCTCACAGGGTACAGTGCTGACAAATGGAACAAAGAATAGATTCATAAACCAGCTAGAAGCAACCTTGTTGTTCCATTCCAGTGGAGCCAGGCCATGGTCAGAGGCTGAAGGGCAAAGCCAAGTCTAGGGTCACACTTTGGGGGCATCATTCTGCTCAAAGCCCCTTCCAAGTTACAAAGTCTTTAGTTCACAATGCTTTTTTGTTTAAGAGTTTGCTTCTGTCATGAGGTTCATGAAAAGCATCTGTTTGAACAAAACTAAACCAGAATGGAAGCTAGCGACACACAGGGAAGCCTTGGCTATCGCCTTAACCGACAGCAAATTAGAAAACTTCCATTTTAATCTAAGGACTTAAGTCTTGGGCACTTAGAAGGCATAGCAAGTCTTCTCAAAAACCAGATATAAGAGCTCACATCTTTACAGGCTTTTTAATACCCATAGGCACTTTTTATGGAACTAACTGGTAAACTAAAAAATGTGGTACTATTATCCCTATTTTATAGGTAGGAAAACTGAGGTTCTGAGAGTTTGACTTGTCTACCATTCTACAGCTCAGAAATGTTGGCACCTGGGCTCGATTCTAAATCCTGACTCTGAATTCAGTAATACATCCACTGTAGCATGGATTTCCCAGCTCCCATTCCCTTCTGGACGCAGGAGTCGAGAAGAGCTGGGTTCAAATCCCTCCTCGGACACTTACTAGCTGTGTGACTCTGGACAAGTCACATGACATCTCTGAGATTCAGTTTCCTCATCTGTAAAATGTGGGGGTTGGCCTCCACGTCCTCTGAAGCCCCTTCCAGCTCCGAATCTCTGATTCTACGATTGTTAATGGAAGACAAGGGACAGACAGTACAGCACAGTAGACACAAGGTTGGCCTTGGAGTCAGGAGACTTTGGATTATGTCCTTCCTCTAAGACATACCAGCTGTGTGAGCCTGGACAAGTCACTTAACCTTGTTTGCCTCAGTTCCTCATCTGTAAAATGAGCTGGAGAAGAAAATGGCAAACAACTCCTGTATCTTTGCCAAACAAATCCCCAAAATGGGGTCACAAAAAGTCAGACGTAACTGAACAAGAACAAAATTCCTTATTGTAAGCAAGATTTAAATTTAACAGCGAATTCTGTGAGAAGCATATTTATTGTCTTTTATCCAACATTAGATGGGATTCCAGATGTTATGGCTTGAGCAGCAAAGCCAATGACAACTTAATAGGAAAAGCAGCATCATTAGGAGTAATATTTAGCCTACTCTGATTCCACAAGATGTCTTTACAGCCCTCAAGAGGCTGAGCCCCTGGGATAATGTTAAACCATTGGCAGCATATACCCAAGGAAAAGGCTTCATGAGCTGGGAGGAACATGCAACCCTAGAGCTGGCCAAATCCACGACTGAGCAAGCAGCAACATCCGCAGTATCGGGAACCCTTCAGGCCTTTAATAGTAGGAAAATAAGTATAAAATTTGTGAGTGACTGAAGCAGAATGAAACAACGGAATCCTCAGAGAAAAACTGCTTACTAAACAAGTAGCAGCCACTTCCAATAGTCGTACACTTAAACAAGTCACGCACTCAAGAAATGAACAGCTTCCGTATTTTGAATACATAGCCTGGGTGTGACATAGACTCCTGATTTGTAAGCTGGCATCAGTACGTTCCTACAACTCTATACTCTCTGTCTCTCTCATGATCCGAGGAGTAATGTTTGTGTGGAAGTTATCCTTATTACTACTCCCTACTACATCGCATGAGCCCCTACCCGTGTGCTTCCTATTTACATGAAATCAACTGCCGTAACACTGCTAACTCTTAAAAATAAAACATTTACTAAACATTTATTGCAAAAGTAGGAATAATCTTAAAACCTACTCATCAAATGCCAAAAGCAGGATTAATCATAACATTTACTCAACAGAAGGCAAAAGCAGGAATAATCAAGCATCACAGTTAACCTATAAACTTGGGTTACAGTGTCCCATCAACACATGCAGTGTCTATTGGAAAGAGTGGATACACACTTAGAGAAATCTAGCAGAGAGGCACATGAGTGGAGAAGTCTTTGTACCTGGGGCAACTCAGAACTCTGGGCTTCAGACCTTGATATCCTTGATCCATTGAGGAACGATCCATACTACTTAAAGCTGCTTGTCTGCTACTTGCTCTTCCCTGCTCGTCTGCTGGCCGAAGCCTCACCTGCTTTGATCTCTGGTAGAGGAAGTGGTAATGAGCTCTCTTCATTCACGGCCACCCACGACAGCGTTTTGAAGAAAAAGTGATTGGCTCTTTCAATGATGACTAGTTCCCATGAGCCAAAGTATTCCCAAGCTCTTCATATCCACAAACACCAAGGGATCCTGCTTTGTCCAATCAGCTCCAAGCCTCTTCTCACAGCGAAACAAATGCAAAGCTTGTCTTCTTGCTCTGTTTCTCCTTATCAAGTCAGAGAGGTCAGTAGAGGGCAAAACAGGCAACCCTGAGATATTTACCCTTTCTCAGGCTTTAGATGCACCAAAAAGCAAAAGCAGTTCTGAACAAAGCTTCAAATGTCTCAAACAGGAGGCTCAGTGATACGTCTTTACCTCAAGAAATTCACGTTCCAGTTATGTATGAGCCCAACAGTATTTATACAAACTTTGCAGTTATTTGATTCATGATTGCCAATTATAAATTTCAGAACTCTAAAAACAGGCACTTGAGTGGCTGGATCCCAATGCCCTGGGGCTACTGGCAGAGCTCACATTGTGTTCATCTGAGGGAGAGAGAGTTTTTCTCTAGTCCTCAGAACAAGTCTGGGTGCTTCTCCTCAACATCTGATCTGAAGGGCTATTTATTTACAGGTGGATTTTTTTTCAGTTCTCCTTACACAAATGTTCTTTCTCTGCCTTTCTCAGCACCAAACTGTTCATATACAAAAGGAGTAGTACCTTACACACACACACACACACACACACACACACACACCACACAATTATAGAGAGCATGTGCATGTTTTTGTTCTTAAAATGAAATAGGAAGGACATCCTTGAAACTATCTGAAATGGATTTAATTATGCCAACAAGTATTAAATCATACAAATGAAATTCAATCTAGCAACAGAACTTTTTAATGAAATTTAAGCACTTCGCTTTGGTCCTTCCAGAATGCCTTTCATCCCCAATTTTCCAAATGCTTTATCATCTTTACTTGGGAGGTGATAGCGACCTGCCAAAGGTTTTTTAGCAGAGTAAACTGACCTGGTCAGTGGGTAAAGCCAATGATTCTGGCAGTAGTATGCAACATGCATTGAAGTGGTAAGAGAAGACAGGACAGTAGGTGTTGGTCAGGAGGTAATTACAGTTGTTTAGAGGCTGATATCTTGGTTGTAAGCATCTCATGCATTTACCATCGTATCTATACGGTAGCTAACACAGTGCCTTATACATAATAAACATCTAACCAATGTTGGACTGAATCATTAAGAAACATGAGAGCATAAAAAGTCACTGAACTGTCCATACTCTTTGATTCAGAGATTTTACTACTGGTGTATATCTCAGGTTAAAAATTAAAGCCAAGAAAGGTCCCATGTGTACAAGAATATTTTCGTGATAGAGATGAACTCTAAAAAATATTTGTCCATCGGTTGTGGAGTGCTGAACAAACTTTAATTGTAATACACAGAAACATGGGGAAATATACATAGACTGACACAGTATCAAACCATAAGCACAATGATGTAAATTGAAGGGACTGTTATAGGTCCTGGGATTTCTTTGGGATAGAGAATGACTGGAAAAGGAAACTCCCTCCATCAATGCAGGCTGGCACCATATACTATGAGGCTGTTTTAAGGAATTGCTTAGAGTACTTAGAAGTTAAGTGACTTGCTCAGGGTCATACAACCTGTATGTGTCAGGGGTAGGACCTGAACCCAGGTCTTCCTGGTGACAAGACCAACTCCCTACCCATTACATCACCCTTCAATGTATATGAAAAGAACAAGAAAATTCAACTGAAAGCTGTGTAAGGTAATGACCAATCCTGGCTTTAGACAAGAGATGAAACTATAACAACAATAATCATACAATAGTAATTAGCATGTATACGACGCTTTACACACACTGTCTCATTGGATTCTCACGACAACTCTGTGAAGTGGGTGCTATTATTATCCCTAGTTTACAGATGGGGAAACTGAGGCTGAGAGCAGTTAAGTGACTTGTCCAGGGTCTGTGTGATTAGTGGATCCAGGTTCATCCCCCAATGCAGTGCCCCACCTAGCTGTCTCAATGTACCCCCCTCCTTTCACTGGATAAGCAGATGGACAGTGGGTGTGGGAGGGCAGGTTCACTGGGTAAGGGAGATGGAAAAGGAGAAGTATATCTAGAAATGAGAAGGAAAGATGATGGATGGAAGGAAGGAAGGCATGAGGGAAACAGTGATGGAAAGGGGGAAGAAAAGAGGGCAGGGAGGAAGAAGAGAGCATGCCCAAGACTCAGAAGCTCTATTAAGAAGGGTTCTTTACCTCTTTTGAGTAATGGACCCTTTTGGAAGTCTGGTGAAGCCTACGGGCCCCTTCTCAGAAGAATACATTTAAATAATCGAAGGCAACAATAGACTTCAGTTAGAGATTATTGAAAATAAAATTTCGATCAAAGTCTATAGACCCCCTGAAATCTACCCACAGGTTGCAGGACCCCAACTAAGAACCCCTACATTAGGGGAACTTCACTTTGGTCTGGTTGCTTGCAGTAGGAGAGGAATCATCAGGCTTGGAGTCGGAGAATCCTGGGTTCAAATCTTGCCTGTCACCAGTTGAGAGATCATGAGCAAGTCATTGAACCTGAACCTCAATGTCCTAGCTATAAAATGGGGATGATAATATCCAGAGTACTCACCTCACCAGCTGCTGTGAAGGCTAAACGAGATAATGGGTGGAAAGTACTTTGTAAGCTTTAATCCCTAGATAGACACCAACTACTAATATTGTGTGAGGGATAATGAAAAGATATAGGCATTGAATCATCCAAAGACATAATCACATCTCCTGCGTTTCCAACTCTGCAAAATGTTATTTTGTTTTTATTTAATCTATTGTTCTTGTTCATCGGTCATGTGACTTAATAATTAACCCCAGACCAGACCTGACACCAAATTTCCTTTTCTGATAAAGGAGAAGAGGATCATTTATAAAGAAAAAGGAGATGGTTTTTAGTGGAGGGGAGTTCCAGAATTAGGTATTCTACATGAACATAGCCATGAGGCAGTAACCTTGGCTCCAAGAAGCATGGTAGATAAGTTGGGGTGACTGACATCATTAGTGGGATTTGATTTGAATTTATCGCTCATCTTCAGGGGAAAAAAGGCAGTTAATTAAAATAATAACATTAATTTTACAAAGTATTGCAACAAAAATATTAATGAAGTGTAGGGATAATCACTCACAATCAGTAATAGAAAAATTAACATCTGTCACCCAAAAGGAAGAAAAGGATTGGTAGAATAAACAAGTTAAAAACCTAGAGAGATACTTTTGGAACAAACAAGAGTAAAATCTGAAAACAGGAACACATCATTGGATTTGTCTAATGTAACCAAAAACACGTTGTCTCTGGATACAGTCTATAAAGCTGCTAAGATCAATAGTGGAGTCAAAAGGCCCTCCGTGGGTGACAGCCACACGAGCTCAGCCAACTACATCAATAACAACAGAAATGTTTAAAGACGTATCAAACCAGTGTCTGAGTCAAGTGGACTTTTTAATGGAAACAAAGGAATTTTAGGATGGCGATTTAGGGCCAGGTCATGACCAACACAAATTATAAAAAAGTTTATACTCAAAGACCCCATATTTAGTGATCAATGCAGAATATAAAAAGGCAGTATAAGATAGAAACTGCAACAAATCACTACAACCTATAAAAATTTAGCCCACACCAAACACTAAGCAAGTCAAAACTTGATGGTAGCTAAAATTATACATCACAAATTCACTATTTCTTTCACAGACTGACAGGTAATAAATCTCTGTACTATACATACGGTCCTCAAAACGGAGAACTCCGGGCATTTTAGTGGCCTAGAATCCTGGAGAACTCAAGTAATAAACTGTATTGGGATGGAAATATGATCACAGCCTGAACTGTTGCCCACAATTGCCCAGGCATAGGGCATAACACTGATATATAAAAAACTTAAGAAAAACATTTCCAATAGATGTCACCCTACCAAATATTTATAGTGTGTCTGAGATGCATGGAATGAAAACTTTCAAAATATGAAGACTTTGCTAAAAAAAAAATCACGTGGGAACAGTATGATATATATGCCATCCTGGTTGTCCAGCTTTCTGTTCCTGGAGTTGATCTTGTACAAGATGTTTGTTCTAGCCTGCTGTTAGCCTACAAAAGATGAATTTGCACCCTAATACTTTGTTTCAATTATGGAATGCAATTAGTTTATCCACCTGCAGAGCAGTCGGCAGAATATTAACTATATAGGAAGCGCAAAAGGAGAGTGACTTGTCCCAGGACTATTTCTGTCTGCCACCAAGAAGAATGAAAAGGATGAGATAATAGCAATGATTACAACAGCACCAAAGCTGTTATTACTTTAGCCAAGGACTTCACAATGCTTTTTCAATGGTACTCTCAGTTGCAAGTCACACTATACACATTACTGACCAGTGCAGGGTAGTTAACATATATTAAAACAAATAAAAAAAAAACAACCTACCCCTAAGGTGAGATGATATGAAACACTGTGAAACTGGGAAGCTAATAAAATGTGAAGAGGAAAACACTGGACCTAAATTCGCTGGAAGTCTTCATTCAATGCAAACTCCCAGAAATTCAATCAAAGACATAGATGCCTCAAGCAGCATCAAAGCCTCAAATGACAGTTGAAAAAGAGGTTGACATACTTAGATTGGAATTCAAAAAGGCCTTTGTTAAGTTTGATGGAATGACCCAACCAGCAGACCAAGGATATGAAAATGGATAATGTCTCCCTTGGTTTCCCTGACTTTGCATCCCCCAAGTTCTGCTCCCCTCTGTCTGATCTTGCCCCTGGGAGCATGGGTATTCCTCCAAGGCTCTCTCCTGGATCCATTTTCTCTCCATACTCTCTCAGTGATCTCTCCTATCTCCATGGGTTCAATTATCACCTCTAAGCAGATAACATGCAAATCAATATATCTAGCCCCAGAATCTCTCTTGAGCTCCAGTCTCACATTCAAATACTTGGTAGATTTCTCCACCTTTTCATAGAATTAGAGCTGGAAAGAGTCTTAGAAGCCATTGAGACCAATCTCATTTTACAGATGAAGAAAATGAGACCCAGAGAAATGAATTACTCCAGTGTCTGAAATGAGATTTAAAAGCCCAAGTCTTCCCAATTCCAAATACAGCTATAAACCTATTACACCAGCATTTCAAAAATAGTATGCCTGAAATGGACTCCATCCTCTCTCCAACCTGTCCTAATCTGCTACCCATACAAACACTCCCATTTTTATTCTCCTAGTCACCCAGGTTCAAAACCTCAGAATCAGACTTGATTCTGAGACACAAACCTCAGCAGATCCAATGAGTTGTGAAAGGCTAATTGATTAGCATGTGGTTTCTGACACCATATCCTTCCCTTTTGGTCCAATGGAATCTAGTTTCCCTTATTTCCTCTCACCTAGAATTTTGCAATAAACTCTCATCTGGTCCCCTTGTCTCCAGTCTCTTCTCGTTCCAATCTATACTTACCACAGCTGCCAAAGAAATTTTCCCTAGGAAAAAAAGTAACCATGTCAATTCCTTGCTAAAAAAAAAATCACCAGGGCTTCCTACTGCCTATAGAATTTAAAAAAAAAAACTCACTCCTCCACCTGGCATTTAAGGTCCTCCAAAATCTGACTCCAACTTACCTTCCCAAGTTCAATTCATAGTATTTCTTTTCGCCCACTGAAATTTCCAGCCAAACTGGATGATCAGCCGTCCCCCAAATTTGTCCTTTCTTATCCCCTTCTCCAAACTTTCCTAAATTGTTTCCACATGCCTGAAGGTACTCGTTTTGCTATCTCCACCTCTCAGTATCCTAATCCTCCTTCAAAGCTCAGTTCCAGGACCCCTTCTATAGAAATCTTTTCCTGATTCCCCCAGATGTTAGCGCTCTGTCCCTTCTCAAATTGCCTTGTGTTGGCTTGTCTGTGTCCATATCCTCTCTTCCCAGTAAGCTCTGTTAGGGAGGAAGAGCTTAGCCAAATTTCATTTCTGTCACCCCCAACACCCAATACAAGATCTAGAACTCCACAGATTCGACAGGTGTGGACAGAGAGTTGTCATCATGTCCTGGAACAAAACCAGGGAGCACTCGTGGAATCTCAAAAGGCAGGGCTTGGGCCCCACAAAAGCAAACCCATATATCCCAGATTTAAGTAGCAAACTACAGAATTCATTATTTTAAAGGGGTGGGGATAGCTAGAGGCTGAAAACAGAAATAGCTTCAAACAAGTCTGGACGAGTCCACCGAGTGCAGCTCTGTAATTATCTACGGAGGGAAGAAACTAGGATGCTCAGGAACTAGCCGCCAAGGTTAGTAACACTCTTCCTTCACAGGCCCCTCACTACCACTGGTGGGTAGCACACTGGGCCTGACCCAGAACACAGACTCGCTAGTCCGACTATATTTAGCTGGTACTTTCAAGCGTTCCTTCACAGGCCCCCCATCCCACTGTCAGAGGCATACTGGGTCTGACCCAGAACAAGAACTCAGCTATTCGGACTATATTTAGTCAGTATTTCCAAGCCTTTCACAGTTGGAAAAACATCAAATTTATGATGACTGAGAAGGTGATTTGCATGAAGGATACAGATTATTGCCTTCCCTTCAGCAAATGAGATAACATATGGAAAGGACTTTGCAAACCTTAAAGAATTATCTAAATAGTAGCTATTATTATTTCAGAACCAAAAAAAAAAAAAAAACAAACAAACCTTAGAAGTTTCCTTAGCACGATGCCTGGCACACAGCAGGTTCTTAATACTTATTGAATTGAACTGAATTGAATTACTTAGCCCAACCTATTCTTCATTTGGCAGATGGAGAAACTGAGAATCAGAGTCGGGAAGTGACTTACCTAAGGTCTCACAGGTAGTGAGCAGCCCTTCCATGGTTAGGAAGTGGACTTAGGTTTTCTGCTTCCAAATCCAGTGTTCTTTTCATCACAACAGGCGACCCCTGTCCCGTGTCTAAAATATGACTAGTAAGGACGGCAGAGTGCCTCATGTACCCTGCACCACAAGGCGAGGGAGGGTTTCTTTAAAGAAAAGCACCAGGTGATAATATCTCAATAGTAAAGTAGTAGTTACATAACCACACATATTTCACCAGATCCCATGGAAATCAATCCTGTTGGGCAGGACCTTTGTCTTACTTCTATTTGCCTCACCCCAGTGACTAGGAAAAGGAGTCCTAACTGTGTGTGTGTGTAATGGACCCCTCTGGCAGTATGATAAAACCCATGGACCCCTTCTCAAAATAAAGGCTATAAATGCATAAAATAAAGTGCAAATGATTACAAAGGAAAACAGTTGTTCCCAACTAGTTACTATAATATTGAGAAATAAAGAATGAACTGCGCTGACCTCCAGGTAAGAATCACTGCATTAGGGGCCTGCTTAAACAGAGTAATGGACTGGATTTGGTCTGGACAACTCCCAAGTGAGCAAGGCCCTTCTACCAATGCAGCTCTTCACTTCTGAGTCTTAAAAAGGTGCCTAGAAGAAGCCTGGTTAGCATTTACAAGACTCTTGAACGTTTGAACAGCATTGTACATAATCAGCTCATTGATCTTTATAACAATCCTGGCTCTCTTCTTATTCTTATTTTACAGCTGAGGAAACTGAGGCAGATGGAGGTTAAGTGACTTGCCGAGGGGTTACACAGCCAATAAGTGTCTGAGGCTGGATTTGAACTCATGCCTTCCTGATTCTAGGCCCAGAACTCTTAACCACTGTGCCCAGGGTTACAAACCATTTAGTGTATGGGTGAGGAGGGGAGAGGAGATTGAACTCAGGTCTTCCTGGCTTCGAGGCCAGTTCCCTACACACAACTATCACACTGTTTTTGATATGCTTCATAATTACAATAATAATAATAGCTAACATATGTAGGCTTCTAAGGTTTGCAAAACATTTTACATATATTATCATATTTTTCCCTCCCAGGTGCTATAATCTCCATTTTAGAGATAAGGAAGCTGAGGCACAGAGAGGTAAGTGACTTCACTGCCCAAGTTCACAGAGCTATTAAATGTCTGAAGCAGGATTCAAAGAGGAACAGAGAAAAGTCAAACTGCACAGAAACAAAGTGAACACGTCATTTCAGCTCCCAAAGTTGAGGGAAGAATTTTAATTTTTTTTTAAGAACACCAAGAGTAACAAACAGACTTTTGAAGAACTTGATCACTTTGCAAACAGAAAGCAAAAAAGAAAATTTGGCGTTTTTTTGTTTTTGTTTTTTAAGCGCCGGTATCCTTTCAAGGTCACTGCTACATAAGAACTATGCCAGAGCGTTTATCACAGGATTTCTTTGACGTGCATGCCTGAAATTCAGCTCACTTCAAGTGCTGTAACATCGGATACACCAAAGAGACCTTCCAGCAAAAGAAGAAAGGATGGCAGCCCGTGTATCACACAGAGCAATCCAGCCAAAAGAAACAGCAAAGGGCTGACCAGGAAATAATTCAGGCAAAGCTCACTGTCAAGTGCATGATGGGTATGGAAGCCTGTTTTTTCCACCCCAAGTTCACCTCTAAGCCTCCTTTTTGATTAGGACGTTGAAACTGACGGCTAATGTTCTCAAAGCTGCATCTACCTGCCACAATACCAGTCAACTACGAAACACATCGGTGGTGCCTCTGCTACTAGGCTACTCTGTGCAAAGTTGGACAAAATCCACAGCAAGATCATATCAATAGCCACTGACTCAAACAATTTTTCCCTGTAGAACCTCAGAGTTGGAAGGCAGATCAAAAGCCATCAATTCTATCCCATCCTTGGACGAGATCCATGTTTATAACCTAATATGTATATATGTTATAAACATCCATGTATGTGTGTACACACGTGTGCATATGTGTGTGTGCACGCAGTCATGTGACCATCCAGCATCTGCTGAAAACCCTTCAGTGAGGAAGAACCTGCTGCTTCTCTACTCCTTTCATCTTTGGAATGGTTCTAACTGTGCAGAAGTCTTTCTTTACACCAAAGTTAAAATGACCCTTCGATTTCCATGCATTGATCCTGGCTCACCCACTCTGGGATCAATAGAAGAATCTATTTCCTGCCCTCCTCCCATTTTGATATGACAACTATTAGCAAGATCTAAAGTGAGAAGGGCCCTCAGGTCACCTCATCCAAGCTTCCTCATTTTAAAGATAAAGAAACTGAGGGTTAGAGAGGTTAAGAGACTTTCTTGACTTCATAGCCAATTCTCTCCCCATTGCTTCCTAAATCTTCTCCAGGTACCTGCAATTCCTTCAACAAGCGGTTTCAAGAACCCTGGAATTCTTGGTTATCTTCCTTCAGATAGTTTCTTCCTTCCTAAAATATGGCACTTAGACATGAACACGATACTTCTAACGTGGCCTGACCAGGGCACCCACCTATTCATTCAACAAGAATTCCTTAAGGGCCTACTATGTGCCAGGCGCTGAAATACGCAATAGGACCACAAAGACAAAAATGAAACCACTCTCTGCCCTCAAGGAACCCAGGAGAAAGCAATGTGTACCCAGAAAATGAAATACAGAATATTTTCTGGGGGAAGGTTACTAGCAGCTAGAGGGATGTGGATAAGCTCTCTGCAGGAGGGCTGAGCTTTAAAGGAAGCAAAGGATTCTTTGAGGCAGAGGTGAGGAGAGAGGACTTTCTGAGCATCACATGCGAAAGCACAGTGTTGGAGATGGATTATTGTGTAGAGGGGACAGCAAGCCATCAGTCTGGCAGGAACGCAGAGTACAAGAACTCGGACGGAGCCAGACTGGGATGGCTTTGAAAGGGCCCCAGAGAAAGGTTTGTATTTTAGCCTAGAAGCAAGAGGAAGCTGCTAGAGCAGGGCAGTGACAGGGGACCCCACCAACTCTTCTCTAGTCCTCAGATTACACTGGATTTGGGGGGTTTGGGGTCACCCCTGACACACATCATACTGACCTCCCCTTTGCAAAATTCCCCAGATATTTTTCATATGAACTGTTGTCTGGCCACACATACATACACATGATTCTAGATCTACCAAACCAGCTTTGATGATTCTGTATCCGTCACGCTAAAGTCCCTAACGAGCACATCCAAGGAATGATTTTTACCATTACAATTAGTGGGGTTTAAAGTAAATAATATGTTCATAAACAAGATATAAGTAAATTATTAATAATAATTATAACATAATTATATCATTTGTAATAATTTACTTAATAAATATATTAAGTAAATAAGATAGTAGAGACTGAACCCAGGATTTCACTGATTTGGGGAGCTCCCAGTGAAAGATTTCCTCTAGTAATATAGGTTAGCACCTTCTCTTCAATGTACTATCTTAGAGGCTTGCCTAGAGCAAAGGTGTCAAACATGGCCCACAATAATGCTGAGCCAGAACCCTTGAAGGTCAGATGCTAAAGGTGAAGCTTAAGTACTTTGGCCACATAATGAGAAGATGAGACTGGGTGGAAAGGAGCCTGCTGTTGGGAAAGACTGACGGCAAAAGGAGAAGGGGCCGGCAGAGGATGAGCTGGGTGGATGTTGTCATGCAAGTAACAAACAGGAGGCAGTGCCGGACAGAAGGGTCCAGTGTGCTATGGTCCAGGGGTCATGAAAAGTTGGACACGACTGAACAACTGAACAACAACACAGCTGGAACCAGATGAAAATATAATTTGGAAATATTTAATGAAATAAAGATGCAATAAAATATAGACATTATTAATATGTGGTTTTCTAAGTCAAATATGAAGTCTGCTGGGATTCTTATACATGGTTTAATGGCTCCCTATTTCTATTCTTACTACGTGTGTGACCCTGGGCAAGTCACTTCACCCTGTTTGCCTCAGTTTCCTCATTTGTAAAATGAGCTATAGAAGGAAACAACAACCACGCCAGTATCTTTGCCAAGAAAACCCCAAATGGGGTCAGGGAGAGTCAGACATGACTGAAAAATGACTAAACACCACAATCACCACCACCACCATAAAGATCACAGGGCATAGAGCTGCAAGAGACCTCAGGAACAGGAGAGGTTACCTCAGTCACAGAAGAGTAAATAGGCCCCGAGAGGTAAAATGTCTTCCTTGCCCAACATCAGAAGGTAAGTGAGGGGGAGATGAGGGTCAAGAACCTAAGGCTCAGTGCCTTGAGTGGGCCAAGCACTGTGCTAGATCCTGGAAGAGATCCAATGTTTAGATACCTAATCCCAGCCCTCACTTTTAGTCAGGAGGAGATACAACATTACAAGTGAATAAAACCCAGGGCTATAAGAGGCGGCGTGGATGGTGACATAGAGACCAGAACACAGGACTTGTGTCAAAAAGTCCTGGGTTCAAATGTTGCCCGCTACTATCTGCAGGACCCTGGATGGGTTGCTCTATCCCCTACTCTCCTCTCCATTCTCAATCTATGAACTTAAAACATACTTAGTTGGGGAGGATGTTAGTGGCCACACAGAGAGTCTGGGGGCTTCCCGAAAAAGGTGGCAGGTGAGTTGATCTTTCAAAGTTCCTTCACAGCTCTCAATCTAGGACACCAAAAGTTGGTAGGCATTCAGGAGGCAAAGGGGTGAGGCGGGGAAGATGGCCAATTACAGCTGTAGTGAATGACATAGGCTGAACTAAGGAACTAGAGAACCCAGGGAATGTTAGGGGCAGAGATTCCAGTGCCAAGAGTCAAAATGAGGAATTCTTGTGCCTTGGGAGCAAGGGAAGATTGGAAACCTGATACAAGAAGCTCTGGCTTTGGAGGCAAAAGACCTGGATTCAAATCCTTCCTCTGATGTTTACTATTTTTGGGACCTTGGCCAGATTAGTTAATATCTATGAGCCTCAGTTTCTTCATGTGTAAAATGAAGAAGGTTGGACCAGATGCCCCTGAGGTTCTTTGAGCTCCAGATCCATGATCCATGGCCCTAGGTCAGTCTTGCTGTGAAGGTGTCTGGTCTACGCTCCTCAAGAGTTTGTGAGGTGGGAACCAGGAAGATGACCACTGCCAGGGGAACCTGGAGATACTATCTTGGGTATGGCTGCACTGCAGGATGGCACGTCCCAGGGAAAAGTCATAAGGCCAAACGTAGGCTCTGAAGCTACTGCAGGGAGGAAGGAATGTCAGTGCCTTGGGTCAAAGCTCCAGGTACCTCATGTTAGTTATGGCTCTGGCTCTGACTGAGAATGAATGAATATGCATTTATTAAGTATTAACCATTTGCCAAGGACCATTCTGAGGGCTAGAGTTAGAAACAGAAAGCCATCAAGGAGCTCACACCCTAATTAAAGGGCGGGGGTGGGAAGGGGAACAACACATAAAGGAATTCTAGCTACAAGGCTGGAATGGAAAAACCCATAGTCCTCTGGGTACATCAGTGGTGCCAATGGAAAGGGCCAAGGGCCCCTCTAAATACATCGGTAGGTTAGAGGTCTGAAGAACATAAAAGCAGGGCAGATGGTAAGGCATAGTGGTCCTCGATTTCACTGCAAGGAATGGAGTTGGTGACTTCCATCTCTACAAACCATGTGAACAGTCAAGTAGGCCTGAAGGGTTCTAGGTGGTCCCTGCCAGAGGGACATGGAAGGATGCCCTCAGTAGTGGGTTCTAGGATGGTGGAGGTGGGGGAAGAGAGACATCAGCTTCTAAATCATATTGGTTTCCAAACAAAAACAATTGAACTTTATTTAGTGTGTAACAGGAGATCACTGACGATTTTAAAGCAGGAGTGTCCTGACCAGCTCTACACCAGATGAATAAATGAAAAAGCATATTTTAAGCCCTACTTCCTATATGCCAAGGCTTGTGCTAAGTAACGGCAGCGGATACACATAGAAAGAAAACCAGTCCCTGCTCTCACACTCTAGGAGAAGGCACTCCAGGCAAGACGCTTAAGCTGTGGGGTAGATGGCAACACCCAGAGATCCTTCTGATGCATGAGGGTGCCTATAATACACCATGATCAATGGTGAGACAAGGGAAACATGGCACAGGAGTGCCCAGCATGGCGTGCCTGCATCAAAGAAGGCTCTGTGAGCAAAGCAGAATTACAGGAGCTCAAAAGAAAAGTGGGATGTGTAAATTCATAGACATCTCCGTTCCAAATGTTCATTTGGTCCCCTTCAGACACAAAGGACAACCACCACATCATTCTTACACAGTGCCTTGAACTCTGTTACAAAATACCAATTGCAAAACATTTTTCCCACATTATCGCAAAAAAACATACTAGATGATTTAAGAAAGGTCCTGGGGGAAATAGGAGCAAAGGAATAGCTGTACAAACTGGAGGAAGTGGGCACTCCATTACAGGAAGGTCAGCCTTTCTGTAATGAAGACCAGCTTCAGAGATTGACCATTGGGTGGACCGTGGCAATGGGGGCTGGGGAAGGCAGGAAGCATCATCTCACAAAGGACTATATCCAATTCTGGGACGGAGTCGAGCCAATCTAGCCAATTACTTGGGACTACCTAAGGGAAAAATGTAAATACCTGTCTCCATCATCCCCAAAGAACTCTTCTGCTCAACATTAGCTGGAAGACCTTATGAACATAATTGCAGTCCCACAAATTTTCAGTCCAGGTCACTAGTACCCTTTAGGTAACCCTTTATGCCAGATATTTATTTAGGTGGTTGCATAATAAAATAAAGTATCTTCTATCTGGGTTTGTGGGCATTGTTTCGGTTCAATGAGGCTTTTGCCAGTCTAACTGGAATCAGTGTGGCTGAATGGATAGGGTGCTGGCTTTGGAGACCGGGAAACCAGGGGTCAAATCCCGCTTCTGCTATTTACTAGCTGTGTAACTGTGGACAGGTGACTCAATTCCTCTGGGGCTCATTTTTCTTATTTTTAAGATAAGGTTAATAAGAGGTATAGTACCTACCTTACACGGTTGTTGTGACGGCTGTTATATAAATTACTTTGGAAACCTGAGAGTGCTATAAAGATTTCTGTTATGATAAGAATGTTTTTCAGACACACTCCTATAGAAAATCAATCTAAAACTAATCTCAAGTTGGAACACTAAATATTTAAGTTGCCAATGGGCTGCTACCACTACTAATTAAAAAAAAAAAACTCACAGCTGATCGTTACATAGCACTTTAAGGTCTGGGAAGCATTTTAATTATGTTATCTCATTTAATCATTACAAAAACCCTGTGAGGTGGGTGCTATTATTAATTCTCATTTTACAGATAAGGAAACTGAGGACCAGAGAGGTTAAGTGACTTGCTCAGGATCACATAGCTAACAAATATCAGAGAGTGGATTCAAAGTTAGGTTCTCATGACTCTAACCTCAGAATTTTCCCGTTGTACCACATTGCCTCTCAAAGAGAAAACCAAACCAAACCAAAACAAAACAAATTCTTAGCCGATCAAGTCAACATGCGTTTATTAAATATCTACTATATGCTGGACACTATGCTAAGCGCTAAAGATTAAGAGAAAGGAAAAAAATAGTCCCGTTCTCAAGAATCTCATGGTCTAACCAGGAAGACAACATGCCAACAATGCCTTCCAAACAGGCCATAGGTAGAAGAAACGGGAGCTAATTTGCAGTAGCTGCTACAGGTACAAAAGTCCAGGAAGACGGAATTGGCTCCAGGTTCTTTGATTCAAAAGTACAGAAGGGCAGGTAGATACTGTCCAATTATACACAGGTATACATAACACACACACACACACACACACCCTTTGAATAAGACAGCCAATATTTCACAAAGGCAATAAACTGACAAACAATGCGAAACAGGAACAGAAATGGTAGTATTTGGTCCACAGCCAGTGGATTTTATTTTCTACGACCCGCAAGATTTAGAGTGTGAAGGGACCTCAGAGATTATTAGGTTCAATCCCCTCCGTTTACAAAGGAGGAAATTAAGAGAATTAAGTGAACCAAGTTGGTAAATAGCACAGCTGAATTTTGAATCCAGGTCTTGGGACTTCAAATTTAGGACTCTTTAGTAAATGCATTAGCAAAATGTACTTTACAAATAATTTGTAGGCAAATTACTTACGTGAAATGCTCTCTTCAATTGAATAGGAAAATAACAAAAATTCAGAGTGAATAGCACTTGCCACCTGTTTTATATCCATATCAACTACTTTCTAAAGTACTATCTTGGGGGCTGCTAGGTGGCACAGTGGATAGAGTGCTGGGCCTGGAGTCAGGAAGACCCATCTTCATGAGTTCAAATGTGGCCTCAGACTCATATTAGACGTGTGACGCTGGGCAAGTCACTTGACTGTGCCTCAATTTCCTCATCTGCCAAATGAGTTGGAGAAGGAAATGGCAAACCACTCCAGTATGTTTGTCAAGAAAACCCCAAACCCCAAATGGGGTCATGAAGAATCAGACATGCCTGAAATGATTCAACAATAGCAATAATAAGAGATAATAGAAGGGAGAAAAGTGACAACAAGAAAATTTTTTCAAAGGACATTTGGGACCTAAGACCTCCCTCTCCCTTCTGCTTCTATCCAACTAATTCAGTCTATCTTTGTGATGTTGAGTAGACACAGTATTGTTCAGCGGCAAAATCACAGAGAACCTGGGGAACCCAGGTCCTGGGGAGTGGGGGAAACACACCCTGTCACCTGTACAACTTTGGGCAGGTCACTTTATCTCTCAAGGTCCAAGTTTCCTCATTTGTAAAATGAGGGGTTGGATGAGTTGGTCTCAGAGGTCCCTTCCAGCTTGAAATCTATGCTCCCATGATGCTCAGTGTAAAGTTAATTATGGAAAACTACTTGGGAGTGACAAATGACCTGTAGTTCCCAGACTGATCGAAGCCACCACAAACAACTTCATATCAGTCAATTCGACTATATGCAAAGAGGCATTTGTTTTTTTTTTGTTTTTTTTTTTTTGGCCTGGTACAAAATAAAGCAATTTTTATGGATCAGAGAGACAACCTGCAATTGTTAGAAAACTGGAAAAAACATAACATTTACATCCCAGCTGTACTTAATCTCAAAGATCAAAAGTTAACATTATTTTAAGATGCTACTGAAAACAACAGACACATTTCCTAGGTCTTAGAATCAAGAAGGTTTACATTGAGAATGCAAACACACATCGGAAAAAATGACCCTTCTCCTTCAAAGGATCTGGGCAGTCTGATTCCTGGGATGGTGCAGGGGGCATCAAAATAGCTCTCCACATAATCCAGTTGATTTGTTGAAAATTAATTGCCAAAATGCTGGTCATTCACATTATTAACTTAACTCATGCAATCAAATGCACAATAAGGTGGCGAAGCACCGGGCTGCCACCAGTCTTTTCCCGACCTGCCTCCCCACCCCCAATCTCTTTTCAATGCTGAAGAGATCCTGGCATTGTCTTCTTCTTAATTAAAGTTAGGTCCAAGGGAAGCTAAGAGCCAAGTACCTCTTCAATCAAATGCTACCTTTCAATGAGTTACAAGGAATACTGACAGCTTGCCATCCATCTTTAGGAGGAGGACTATGGCCTCACTCGCTACTAATAATTGTCCACGGCATGTGACCGAATTTAAACCAAGTCTCATGCTGTCCAGCAGAATGAGATGCCAAAACACTTGTTGAAACTCAACAGTTAAAGACTGAGAAACACTACAGGATGGAGGAAAGAGGACTGAACTCAGATTTGTAGAACCTGAGTTCAAATGCTGACTCTATTACTTAGCACTCCATGTGCCTCCAGGAATGTCAATTCCCTTTTTAAGGGTTGATTTTGGAGCAGCTAAGTGCTGCAGTGGATAGAGCACTGGACTTGGAATCGGGAAGTCTCATCTTCATAGGTTCAAATCCTGCCTTAGAAACTTACTAGCTGACCCTGGACAAGTCACTTGACTCTGCCTCAGTTTCCTCATCTGTAAAACGAGAAAGAAATAGCTAATCCATTCTAGTATCTTTGCCACAATCTCCCCCCTTTTGGGGGCTCAGAGTAGCACATGACTAAATAAATCTTGGTTTCCTTATATGTAAAATGAAGGAGTTGAGTTGCCTAGATGAACTTTAAGGTTCATCCCAAACCTAGAACCAGTATCTTAAGATAAACCAATGAGAGGCATGTGGTTTAGCTGATAGAAGACCAGGTCTGGGAGCCAGGAAGACCTAAAGAGGCTCTGGTTGAGTCACTTAATCTCCGAGCCTCAGGTGAATCTCTAAAACAAAATTAGAAAGAAAATTAGCAGAGAGATGCTGAGCTGTGTTGGTAGAGGGGGTGCCCAACACAATGAAATCCCTAAGAAGCTAGATCCATCAACAGGTTTGATTCCTGGGGCAGATGGACTACCCAAATAAGTTTTACTTTTTTTTTTTTTTAATTTCCAAGCCAAAACATGCTCATTCATACCTTCTTTTTCTATTTTTTTTTTTTAGAAGAAAACGTGGAAGGGGAAAGAATAACATTTCCAAGAAGTGATCCAAGATTTAGTCAGCAGGTAAGCTAAAATCATAATCAAACTATCAGGAACTTTTCTGCAGTGATTTCTGTGGCCTAGACTTTGATTCTGGTGTTTCTGAGATCTGCCAGTCGGTGTCTGAGGTCCTATCTGGAATCACCCAGATGTAATCGCTTTTTACATTGCCTCCCACTCACCCTCCCACCATGTGAAAAACTCAACTTCCTACCCAGACCGGTTTGGAAGCCTTTGCAGGCCGCTCCCAACCAGCTGGACAATGTACAATCCCAAATGGGAGAGCTTGTATTTCTTGGCCTTCAGAGATTAAAGGCCTGCTATCCTCTGGTTAAACATGGGATCAATTTCCGGTTCTCATAAGGCAGAAATCCACATCCTTCTGAAAAGTGAGATAGCTAGGCTCTGTCATCCCCTTGGAGTCAGGAATTGTGTTAAGGCTGTCTTTGAGCAAAGAGCTTCTCTGGGCTCTGACTCCCCTCTAACTTGGGGGGGGGCGGCCCCTAAGCAGGGCACAAACCCTGAGAATCCTAACAACAGCCAGAGAAAATTAGAAAATGACATTGCAAAGAGGATTAGGGCTTCATCATTTCCCATGTTTTGCTACAGTTACCAGGTTTCAGAAGATTCCCAGTGAGCTCTGAAAGTGAAATGTCTAGTCAAAATGACCCCTAAATCATTTCCCTGGATGGAGAGTCTGTGAAGGGAGGGGGTGCCAAACTACCATCAGCAGAACCCAGGGGGCTAATGAGGTATCAGAGGACGACAGGGCTTTGGGTTTTCAAGTGCAACAAGAGTTTCACTTATGGCGGCTGCCAAAAAACAAACAAAAACACTACCAGGGAAACTATTTGACAAAGTGAGAAATCTAATGTTACAGGAAATGAGCATCCTTCTAATACAAGGTGTTTGGGGAGGGGGGAGGGTGGCAGAGTCACACAGACTTGGCAGCAGGCCGCATGTGAAAACTTAACCCTGCCAATGCCACCGCCCCTTTGGAGCTGCAGCCAAAGCCCACGCTCTTTAAAATGCCCTCCCTGCTTGGGAGCCAATGGGGTAGCGGTTCTCAGGTCTGGTTTGTAGGCAGTGGGATGTGGGAGCAGCAGGATAGAAATTTGGGAAAACAAATGAACAGCAGATCACTGAGGTTCTCCCAAATTTAAAAACTGGAAGACACCTTGGGGACCATATCTATTGTAGGACTTCTTAACGTGTGTGAGTGACAGACCCCTTGGGCAGTTTGGTAAAGCATATGGACCCCTGTCTCGGAATATTGCTGTTGAACTAATAAAATAAAATACACAGGATTATAAAGGAAAAAATGTATTGAAGTATATATATCAAAATATTGAAAAATCAAATTCATAGACCTGAAATGGCAAACCCCTGCTTCTGTCCGACCTTCACAAGACCAGAAACAAAACAAAACAAACAAAAAAAAAACCTCTCCACAACATCCCCCGCAAGACATTGACCTAACCCGCATATGAAGACCTCTTTAGTGATGGGGAGCTCGCTCCGTCTCCGAGAAGCCATTCTAATTCTGGACATCTCTAATGATAGAAAGTTCTTCTTTACATCAAGCCTAAATCTCCTTCTCTGGAACAACCCCCTTCTCAAACATCGGGGTCTGCAAAAATTCACCCCAGGGAGAGAACCGCCCCCATCGGGATCTCCAAACCCTCTCTTGCCTCCTTGCTCCAGGGGCGGGGGGAGAAGCCCACCAGTCTCTAACGCTGAATCTAGGCTCTTTCATAAGACTGGTACATAAACACAGTAAAGGTGATGCCCTGCTTCATCTGGGCTCAGTGCCTTCAGCAGGTCAGTTGCCTCCTGCCGCTTTCCCAGTCTGCCGCGAGTGCCCGTGCTCTCCACCCCCCGCTCCCCCTCTGGGTTGGGGCCGCCGGGCCGGAAGGATGACAATACCTCGTTTTGTCTCCAAAAGGCAACATAGCCGAGGCTCGGGGGGGAGACCATGCAGCCTCGTCCCAACAACCGGGAGCTCCCTCCTGCACCTGAGCCGGCCCCCGACAGGGCTGCTGAGTGAGGCGCGCGGGGCGAGGTGAGACAAGGTGAGACGAGGAGCGGCTGCACCGCCAGGTGATGCTGGGACACGCCCTTGAACTCCCGAAGCTCCCACGCCGCGCCGCGAGGACGCTGCCCCCTAGCAGGGAGCGCTTGGCACAGCAGCGCCCCACTGGGAAGGCTGTTGATCTCCCTCACCGCTCCCCAAGTCCGTGGCCGGCTCCAAGTCCTGGCAAACTCAGGCGTCCCTGACCCGGCCCTCAGGCCAACTTTTTCCTGCCTCTCCTAGCCCCTTGTGCTGCGGCCTTCAGTGCCTTAGACGGCAGGCCAACCGACGGGCAGCCTTCTCCGGGAGTCTGCACTGCACGCTCCGGCGACGAAGAGCGAGGCTCAAACCCCCCGGTGTCCGTGCCTCAGTCCCTGCCCTAGATGCTGCTGCTGCTGCTGCTGCCCAACCTTCCTCCGTCCCACCCCGGACAGGCAGGAACAACTAACTATAGGGGGCCCTCGGGGAAACAGCGCCGCCCCCCACCCCCACCCCCCGCGTCCCCTCCTCCAGCAGCTGCGGCTATTCCTCTCAAACAGACGCACACACACACACACACACACACACTCACTCACTCACACACACACACACACTCACACATACACACACACTCACACACACACTCACACATACACACACACTCACACACACACACACACACACACACACACACACGCTCAAGCTCAAGCTCCACCCCTGCTGGGCTAGGCTGGCAAAGCTGAACAAGACTAGTGGAGATGGACAGCACGCCCAGCCTCGCTCCCTCTTCGCGGTCTCTTTCTCCTTCCTTCCCGGACTGCGGCCGGCGCTCCCAGGCCTGGCTGGCTCCCTCCCGTCCAGGACAGCCGGACCGGACCGGGCCTGGCGCGCTCAGTTAGCCAGGGCAGCTCCAGACCCGCCATTTGCTCGGGGTCTCCTCCCAGCCCGGCCCAGCTCCGCCTCTGTCCCCGGCCCCGGCCCCGCCCCCACCGTTCTTCTCCCTCTCTTCTGTCCCTCTCGTGTGCCAGGCAGCGGGGGCCTCCTAGAGAGCCCAGCGCTGACCCAGGCCAGGCCGGAACCCCGGGGCAAGGCTCAGCGGCCTTTCTGTGCATCTCCCAAAAACTCCCAAAGGAGTAAAACAGCTAGAAGATCGGAAAAGAAGGTGGCGGCGGGGTCCTGGTCTGGGGGCCAGGGTGACACTGCGCCCGGGAAGATTCCAGGCTCCAGCCCCCTACCCAATTCCAAGCACACACAAAACCACGCACACGCCTATTTCTCCAGTTACCCCCGGGGAAAGAACTCGGACTAAACCGGCCCTTTCTTCCGGGCCCCAAGGAGGGAAAACTGTTGGGGTTCGCTCTGGGGTTGAGGGCAAAGTGGGAGGGCAGAAGCGAGGCGGCAGCGTGGACCCGGAAAGCAGAAAAAAAAAAATCTTTGATCCGGGGAAGCCCCGGCCCGGCTGCAGACTCGGTGTCCGCGCCCGGACCGGATCGGCAGCCGGGCTGTGCTGCTGGCGGGGCCGGAGTTCGGGGAGGGCTCCCAGGGATCTCCAAGACCCCAGTCCCTCCTGCGATCCAAGGCTCGGCCAGTTAGAGTTGGGAAGGGATCTCAGAGGTCATCGGGTCCAACCCCCTGTTTCGTGGGCTTTTGTTCTCCAAGCCCTAGAAGCAGTGCTGGGGTGACTCCTGGGCCAGGGGCAGGGGCAAGAGCCGGGGAAAGGAGAGGAGAAGAGCCGCGGACCCCCCAACCCCCAGGCTCCCGCGTGCGAGGCTTGCGCCTACTTTGCTTACCTTGTGGCTTTCCGCACAAAGTAGGAGGAAGTAAAGTCCCGGTGGTCGTCCAGCCACGCTTCCACCCAGGCGGTGTCCCGGGGCTCCCCGGGCTGCCCGGGCTGCCGCTGCTGCTGCTGCTGCTGCTGCTGCTGCCGCTGCCGCTGCCGCCGGCGCCGGCGCCGCCCCCGTGGGCTCCGACTCGGGCAGCCGGGCTCCATGGTCCCGCGGTGCTGCCCCCGCCCAGGGGCCGCTCCTCGCTGGAGGCGCTCGGGGCCCTCCTCCCTTCCCCCCCCACGGGGGCCCGCCCTCGCGGAATCCGGAGCCCGAGAGCTCCAGACCCTCCTCCCCAGCCCCGCCGCCGGCCGGAGGGACGGAGGGCGGGAGCGCAGCGCGGGCCTCCCACGCCCCTCCCCGGGCGCGCCGCCGGCTCTCCAGGTGTGGCAAGCTCGGGCAGAAGCAGCGCCAGACTGAAACTGACACGGAGGCTGAGGCACGGGGCACTTCGGGGAGGGCTGCGTCCCTCGCTGCCCTGTGTCCCCAGGGCGTGGGTGCTCAGACGCGGGCAGGCTCGGCCACCGGGGTGCGCTGCGAGCCAAGTGGAACCCGGAGAGGACAGCGCGCGGGGCTGCTGGGGTTGGGGGGGGGGCAGGTTTCTGTGCCTTGTGCTGCAATCGGAGAAAGTGGCAGAGCCTGCTGCCGGCTGGCGGTGCCGGGCCAAGACTGGAAGGGAGGCTTCACACCTGGCGGGGGAGAAAGAACTAGAGGATCCTGGGCCACTTTCCCGCGGCGGACCGGGAAGAACAATAAGCCGCTCCTTACTCCTGAACTGTGACCGCCCCTGAGGGCCAGGGATCTGTGCGCCGCGGCAGCCCGGCAGAATGCAGTGCTTGCGCGCAGTCCGCGATTAGCTGGGCGCTCGTCACGTAGTGTGCTAGCAATAAACGTTCATTGACTCTTGACTGTTCTGGGACCTGCGTCAACTTCTCCTGATGACCACTGAGGACAAGACAATTTTTTTCTCCTCATTCACAAATTTGAGAACCAAGTTCCTTTACAGCTCTAAATTCATTACTTAGGAATGTCTCATAACCTCTTAGTTTCTATCTGTACCGAAGGATCTCACATTTTCTTATTTTGCCTAGTTAATGAATATTAAGAGAATATTCATTAATTGTTTTCCTATATACTACTCGTGAAACCTTGCACAAATGAATTTCCCTCTATGGGCCTCAAGTCTTTTTCGTCTCTTCCAATCTCTCAAAGTATGAGTGGTTGGAAGTTAAGCTGATGGTTTCAACCTAAAGCTGGAGTAAATAAGGAAATCTACTTGTCTCTGTCTCCCCTCTCCTACTTCACCCCACTTTGCCTCTTGCAATCTGGCTCATCACTCAACTGTAGCTGCTTTTTCTGAGGTGAAATCTCTGAAAAGCTTAATCTGATGCCATTTTTGAGTCCTCATCCTTCTTCACCTCTGCAGTATGTGACACGGGTAACCACCCCCTCCTCCTAGATACCTTCTCTTCCCCAGGTTTTCATGATACTGCTCTCTCTTGCTTCTCCCCCACCCCCAACCCCTCTGACTGCTTCCCAGTCTTCTTTGCTGGATCATCTATGTGTTGGTGAACCCCAGGTCTCTGTCTTTTCTTCTCCCTCTATATTCTCTCATCGGTCTCACCAGCTCCCACGGATTCAGCTGTCACCTCTTCTCAGGTGCCTTCTAGGTCTATATATCCAACCCTGTTCTGTCTCTTAAACTCCAGCCCTGCATTATCAGCTACATATTGGGCAATTCCAACTGGACACCTCATAGGTGTCTCAAAGTCAACATGTCCAAACCAGAACTAATTTGTTTTCCACTTAAGCCTCTGTTTTTAACTCCTCTGTTTCTGCAGAGGGCACCATCATCCTAGCTACCCGAGTTTGCAATCCCATCAAGCTGAAATCTTCCCTTTTCCTCGCTACTCTCATTTAATCAGCTACTTAGTCTTGCCGATTAGGTCTCCACTTCTGTCCTCTTCTCTTCACTCCCATAGTTGCCACCCTGGTTCAGGCCCTCCTCTCCTTTCAGTAGGATTCTTGTGACATCCTCCTAATTGGTCTCCTGACCTCCAGTTTCTCCTCACTCCAATGTCATTCTCCACATGGCTGCCAAACTGATATTCTAAATCCAATCTGACCATATTCCAGATGCTACAGTGACTCTCCTTAGATTCTAAGAGGAACTCCAGTTGTCTCTACAGACCATATCTGAGACTAGCTAAATGATTCCACCTGGAATTCCTGGGACCATGCTTCCTCATCTTCCCCATGGTCATGCCAGATGCTGCATGCCCAGAAGGAGCTGAGTTACTCAGCTCTGGACTCCCTACAATAATGCAGCCTTGTGATCTCAACCATTCTCTACCCAACTGACTTTTCGGTACCTCACCCCCTTCTCCATTTTGGTCTGAGAATTACAATCAAATCCATCTGTCATTGCTTCAGAAAGGGCATGTCAATGAATTGTAAGATTATTCCACTTCTCATTCCAGTGACTTCCCAGACTGAATGCCTTCCTTGGCCACTACTGCCCTAAGTGGGTTGTTTCTTCCTATCAGAATGTAAGCTCCTTGAGGGTAGGATTTTTTTTTTTAATTTGCATGCCTAGCACCTAGCATAAAGTAGACACTCAATAAGTACTCACTGATTGATTAATTAGGCCAGTGAAATATATAATATAGAATGTGTTTTTAATCTGATAGAAAAGCAAAGGATTGGTGCCTGAGAACATAAGCAGCTAGGATTCCACTGCATTCTGCTGCCAATCTCTGCCTTCCTCAGGTCCCTTTATAGTTTCCCTCCTCTCCTTTATAAAAATGCAGGAACAAACTCAGGCCCCAAAGAATCTATAGACAAGCCCTGAGATTTATAACACTACTTGGGGGAGGGATCCCATTACGAGTTGGAATTGTGAACTCATACCATCTTCCATTAGGATTTACACAGTTCTCATGACTCAAGAAACAGGCAGGAGTTCCTCTTCCACCTCGCAACTCTCTGCCATGCCAGCCCTCTTTCTCCTTTGTGTTTCTGTCTCCTTCCTATCTGTCTTCTCTTTCCTTGTCTTTCTCGATCTCCATCAGGTGCTGGCTTCTCTTTTCCTTGGGAGGGGGAGGTGCCACACTGGTCTCCCTCCAGATCTTAGCCTGTGCCTTATCCCTGGCTTCCCATCACTCTTTGTTTCCATAGGGGGTTATCCCCTCATTATTGGTGATTCCCTGATTCCAAGGAACTTGAATTTTGTGGATAGACCTTACTCTCTATTTTCCCAATCTTAATGTTTTAAAACTATTTTGAAACTCTTGATTAAAAGCATTAAGGCTAACTGATGTTACCAAGCTTAGGTTTGAGGATGTGTTCCCAAGGTCAATTTAAGTGAGGGAACTACACTTAACCTGGAGACTTATGTTACTTCAGCAACCAGAATGACTAGAACTGAGCCTGGTCAAAGAATTTATGCATTTTTTTTGCTCGAGGCACCTAGGGTTAAGTGACTCACCCAGGGTCACATAGCTAGTAAGTGTCAAGTCTCTGGTCTAAGACTGGATTTGAACTCAGGTCCTCATGACTCCAGGGCCAGCACTCTATCCACTGCGACACCTAGCTGCCCCGAATTTATGCATTTTCCAAGAAACACAATAGGGCAGTTGGCTTTAACCGACTGCTCCAAAGCATGCCTGGGCACAGCCGCTCCGACCGTATTTTTCAGCAATTCAATTTTTTTTTCTGACCCATTAAGTCTGGAGGTTGTATGCTCCAAAAGGTGTTTAACAGTATTGGTTGTGACACTCTTAGCAGTGATTTCACCAGCTGCCTCTGTTTGAACATACTCCAGATGATTCGAGAGATCAATAATTCACTTGACCTACCTCCAATGGCCTGAGCAGCTCACTTGGGAGCTCAGTCCTTGGAGAAATCCCCTCAGGCATTTTAGGGGTGTCTTCTATTTACATCATGCTCAATGTTCCCTGACCCTGAAACAGGTACAATCTTTTCCAGTCTCCGTCTCCTCCGTCTCCTTCAGTAACGAAAAATCTTCATGAATTATATTAAAAGAATTTACCCTAATCCTTTTTTATTTGATTTTTGTTTTATACCGTGGAAAGAAATTAAAGTAATTAATCTGGGTGAAATAATGAGTTGGAGCCAGTGTAGAATGGTGAAAAGAGCCCTGGTTCTGGAGACAGGGGACCTGGATTCAAAAACCCGTCTCTGATATTTAGGCTCGTGACCTTGGAACATCACTTTTCTGGGCCTCAGTTTCCTCAACTGCAAAAAGTAAAGGGGTTGGGCTAGATGGCCACTGAGGACCCTTCCAAGCCTATATCTTTGGTCATTCGTTTTAGTCATCTCAGACTCTTTGTGACCCTATTTGGGGTTTTCTTGGCAAAGATAATGCAGTGGTTGGCCATTTCCTTCTCCAGCTTATTTAACAGATGAGGAAACTGAGGCAAACAGGGTTAAGTGACTTACCAAGGGTCACACAGCTAGGAAGTATCTAAGGCCAGATTTGAACTTAGGTCTTCTTGACTCTAGGTCCAACACCCTGTGCGCTATGCCACCTAGCTGCCCTTACCTCTATATCTGGGATCCTCTGATTTGTCCCAATAAGTCTTCTTCATTCTTTGCCAGTGGAGCCATTGTAAACAAAGGGCTTCTCAGAATCCAATAGCCGTGTCCTGCCAATGAGTCCCTGATGGGGTGGCAGATGGAGTCTGTCATGCCAGCAAGCTACCAGGTGGTGCCACGTTGAGTGTGGAGAGAAGCATTTTTCCTCTTGGCTTGGTTGTCTCCACTGGTTAGATGAATTAGATTCCTAATCTTCATTTTGTGCCATTTTTCCTGCTGTATGTCTTTCCCGTCCTGAGGAGGGATGACCAGGGAGCAGCTTGGACAAAGGACAATATTGTGGGGCTCACACAATTTGTTACAACTAAGAACTGAAGAAGATATAATTTCTTTCTTTTTTTTTTGCAAGGAAATTTAATTTATTCACTCAATGTACCAATTTCCTACTTTTGAAGACTACAAATTTATGCTTTTAGAAATATGATCAAGAAATACATTTTAAATAAATAAATGGCAAATCAGAAAAATCTTTCACTCTACAGAATACTTTCTTATAATAGCACTTTGATCAGGCTATTATCCTCCTCAAAGTGATTATAATTGATAGGAGAAATTGCAAATTCCTAATCCTGGCATTTTAGTTTTGTAGTAATATACCCCCAACATATACATTGAGCTTTAGAGGACACAATTTCTACAGCTTAATAATTTGTTGGCTATTTGATCTCATCGGTTTGGGTATTCTCTCTACCAGTCAAGCCTACCTTCTGCAGAGGCCTTCTAAGTACTCCCAGCTATGAAGGCCTTCCCCTCTGAGATTGCCTCTCATCTATTCTCTCTAATATCTTGGACCTATGAATGTATTTAAATGCTGTGGTAGGAGCAATATCCTGGCCCCCAGCCTCTATGCAAGGTTGACTAGTTTGTACATGAAAGGCATTGAAACCATCCCCAAATTTCTCAACCCAATCAAGACTTGATTGGCTCAGAGACTAAAGATTTGGGCCATTGGCATCACTTCTGGGTCACAGCCATACAAAACAGCCGCAAACAGCTCCAGGTGCTCGCTGGCATTTGAGCAGAGAGAGCAGAAACAGGGGCTTTGCTGGGCTGAATCAACTCCCGGTGAGCTCAGGGCACATCTTTGTGGAATATCCTTCCCCTGCTATGTCTAAGTAAATCTTTGGTTAGCTGATGAATGACCTACAAGTATCTCTTTTCATTCCAGTACCAAACATAAACTACCTAACTATATCAAGTAACTAACTGACTAACTGTGTGTGTATATGTACTTATACATGTATGTATATATGCATGTATATATGTAGGTATATCTATATATACATATCTGTATATTCATGTAGCATATACATCAGGTCTGCATATATGCATGTGTGTATGTGTGTGTGTGTGTGTGTGTATATATATATATAATATATATATATACACATATATATAAATATAAAGTAAAGTTAGGCTCAGCTCAGAACAAGCCCTTTGAGGGCTGGGACCACACTTACCTGTCTTTCCATCCCTATTGTTAGCACCTGGAATATAGTAAGTACTTAATGACTGCTTTGTGATTGGTTGGTTGGTTGGTTGATCCTTATCCCTTGCAATTCTTCTCCATGTCCTCCCATATACCCTCTAAGAGGAGTGTACAATGGGCAGGAGGCCTTCCTTAGTCCTTCTAACCTTTGGCTGATGGCAGGCCAACACTTGGGATTTTGCCCTTCTTGGTATCTGTAGCTTTTGACGCTGATAGCCATCCTCGTCGCACTCTGTCCTCCCTTGACTTCTGTGAGTCTGCTCTCCTCTGGTTCTGCTCCCACCTCTCTGAACTCTTCTCCTCTGGCATTTTGCTGCATCATCAGCCACATCATGCCCTTACTGTGCATATACCCTAAGGCTCTGTCCTGGGTCCTCTTTTCCTCCTTCTACATATTCACTCTTGGAGGTTTCACCAGCTCCCAGAAGTGAGACCATGACTTCATCAGAGAAGACTTCCAAGTCTACACATGCAGCCTTCATGTCTTCCCTGAACTCCAGGTGGGCATTACCCAAAGCCCGCTGAATGGCTCCACCTGCTTGTTCTTTGAAGCAATGCAGTGTAGTAGAAAGTACGCAGCTTTGGAGTCAAAGTACATGGGTTCAAATCCAACCTGTGACACTACTTACATGAGCAGGGCCAGGCGCTTCACCTTCAGTCTCTTAGCTTTCTCATCTGTTAAATGGGGGTGTTGGAATAGACGGCCTCAAAGGGCCCATCTGGCTCTAGAGGTAGAACCCTATGAACCCTGTGACTCTCTCCTTATCGACCCCATGACTCTTTCTTCACTATCTTTTTCTAGAATCATTATATTCCTTCTGTGCTCAATTCAACGCAAGTTTCTGTGATTCCTCCGTATGGTAGTTCCAGAACGATGCTATTTAGCACAAAATTTGTTGATAAAATATTGTGCTCAGTCTCCAAGTCTTCCTTGAAGAGGCTTTGCAAGCCCTCTGTCAATATTTTAGAACATCTCAGAAGAGCTTGTATTTATTTTTATCTGTGTACATGTGAAAGTAAATTCATTGAGGCACAGAGAGCTGGACATGGGATCAACTTGAGGTTCAAATTTTACCTTAAAACTTATTAGCTATGTGACCATGGGGCAAGTCATTTAACCTCCTTAAGCCTCAGTTTTCACATCTGTTAAGTGGGACATTAATAGCAGCTATACCGCAGTGCAAGTCTCATCTGTGGCTCCAAGAAGCTATAGCATGCCTGGAGGCCATGCCCTGGTAAACCAGCTCGGCAGACGGGCTAAATCAGGTTGAAAGTAGCTGACATTCTCTGAACCTGTTGGTGAATTATGGGGGATGTCAACCCCAAGCATGTAAAGACTTCCTCTGGTAGAAAAGGCAGGTGAGAACACTTTATTCCAATGGCCATGAAGGTGGCACTGTGATAGAGCTTGGCAAGACCTCAAAGATGCCAAGGTCATCCACTTCATCCTGGGCCATCGACAGCCATCCTGGCTTTTATCTTGCCACTGGACTTCGATGCCTCTGGAAGAAGGAGTGAGGCTGAACTTTGTGAAGTTCTGCCTCACTTAAATCCAACTTACATGCAAGTCAACACATCACTTACAACCCACTACTTTATCCACCACTTCAATAGCATGGTGCCATTGATCTTCTTCCAGAATGAAGGATGAACAGTAACAGTGGACAGTGGTGAGGAACACAAGAGATATTGTGCCTCGTGTTCCAGAAAGCTAAAATGCCACAGAATATAAACTATTATTATTACTGAAGACTTGGACTGTTTTTTTCTTCTTTCATCTTTTTATCCAAAGTACCTAGCTCAGGGCCAGGCACTGTGAGTTTCTCCGTTATATTCCCTACCACACTTGCTCATGGCTGGCCTACTGAAGGTTACACACTAGCACAACTTTTTAAGGCTGTGCCCTGATTCCTTCACTGAAGTGATAGGAAATATGTGTTAATTACACATTCTTAGGCACAAGGGAATACTCAGTTTTAGTCCAGTTGTTTGAAGGGGAGAGAAAAACCAAGAAGCTTAGCAAGAAAAAGTGGTGAAGCCATGACTTTGCAATAAAACCCAGCACTACTCATCACATCAACAACCTGGGCTATGGCTAAAAGGTTGCTATCATCTGCTCCCACAACTTGTATGTCTTATGCATTTTCTGAAAGGAAGCCTACACGTTGGGAGGTTCAGAGCATATTCTAATTATACATTTCTGTTTTATAGTAAGTTTAACCTTCCACGGTATTTCATGAATCTTGTTGTGGGTATGTACTGTAAAAAAAGGTCTACACAAATGTGTAGACACTATCTATCCCCAGAATGATGGTGCTTGTGGCAGAGGCAGCAGAATGAGCTCCAGCGAGTTTTGGGCCTAGAGTCAGGAAGAATGGTGTTCAAGTCCAATCTAAGAGACCACCTGTATGACCATGTGCACAGCACCTAACCTTTCTGAGTCTCAGTTTCCTTAGCTATAAAATGAAGAGGTTGGATTTGATGACCTTTATCTCCAGCTGTAATCTATGATCCTATGATATTCATTGACTAATTTAATTTAAGGTTTGCAAAATGTTTTCTGGTCTTTTTTTGTTATTCTTTACTCCTCTGCCATCTTCTAGCCAGCCACCTCACCGCCTGGATCAGAGGACAAGCCCCGGAGGACCTAACCATCTTGTATTACATAACTCCCACCTGTAGCGCCCGTGTCCTGACAGTCAACTTCCTCAATCAGCCAGCTCTGGCTGGTCTTGGCTGTCCAGCTATGATTGCTCTCTGCTATCTTTTCACTGGCCACCATGCTGTGGATGTGTGCCTTCTGTGGTACCCTGTCCATCTTCCATTTCTGGAACCATATTCAAATCAATACTGCCATAGTAGAAAGGGAGCATCATTCAGATCCCTCATGGCTCCACACACCATTCTGGTAACTGTCCAAACCAAAATGAAGCTCACCGGCTCTCATTCCCCTGTAAGTGTCATCCCCCACTGTTAAAGTGCAGTCTTGAAGGCAGAGTTTAATCTTCACTTTTGTGTTTCTATACTCAGAGCTTAGCCCTGTGTGTGGCACATAGGAGGTATTTAATAAATGTTTTTTCATCCATTGAGTCCTATGAAGTAGGTTCTACTGGTATTACTACCCCAATTTTGATGTTGTTGTTCAGTCATTTTCAGTCACGTCTAACTCTTCACAACCCCATTTGGGGTTTTATCGGCAAAGACTTTGGAGTGGTTTGACTTTCCTTCTCCAACTCATTTGACAGATGAGGAAACTGAGGCAAACAGGGTTAAGTGACCTGCCCAGGGTCATACAGCTAGTAAGTGTCTGAGGCCAGATTTGAACTCTGGAAAATGAGTCTTCCTGACTTCAGTCCTGGCACTATACTGCACCACCTAGCTGCCCAATTTTACAAATTTAGAAAACAGCTGAGAGAGGATAAGTAAAATTACTTAAGCCCATAGTCATCCGGCTCTTTCCTCCAAGCCCAGTGTTATTTCCATTATAGCACTCGGCTAAAACAAAATTTGTTGATAAAATGTCATGCTCAGTCTCTAAGTTTTCCTTGAATAAGTTCCAAGAGCTCTCCCTCAATATTTTAGAACAGACTTGCGTTAAGTTTTAATTTTAAAATATATATCTTTAAAAATTTTTTTTTATTTTCAATACCAAATTCTCTCCTTCCATGTAGTTCCTCCCCCATTCAATGAGAAGGCAAGAAATATGATATCCATTATTCATAGAGAGTCATTGTGCTGACCTCATTGTTGTATGCCTGTGAAACCTGGACAGTGTACCAGTGCCATGCTAGGAAACTGAATCTCTTCCATTTGAAGAGTCTTAGGAAGATTCTGAAGATCACCTGGCAAGATAAGGTACTGGACACTGAGGTTCTTTTTCCAGCTAAATTGCCAACGATTCAAATTCTACTGCAGAAAGAGCAACTCCAATGGGCTGGCCACGTTGTTGGAATGCCAAAGGTATGTTTGCCTAAAAGACTATTTTACAGAGAACTCATGCAAGGAAGGTGCTCACATGGTGGTCAGAAGAAGTGATACAAGGACACTTTCAAGGTCTCTCTGAAGAACTTTGGAATCCCTTGTATGATGTGGGAGATGCTGGCAAAGGACTGTCCAGCATGGCGTGCCTGCATCAAGGAAGGCACTGTGCTCTATGAGTGAAGCAGAATTACAGTAGCTCAAAAGAAACATGAGATGCACAAATTTAGAGCCATCTCTACTCCAAACGTTCATATGGACTATTTGTGCCCAATCTGTGGTAGAGCCTTCTGAGCTCGTATTGGTCTGATCAGCCACAGTCGGACACACTGTACTTCCACTCCAACATAGTGATGTCATTTTGGTCCTCTTCTAGAATCCAGGACAACAACCAACCAACCACGTAGAACATTAGCCATGTTATGGGAAAAAAAGCAAAAAAAGCAAAAAAAAAAAAAAAAAGCAAAAGCCAGAAAGCTGTATTTTTTTGGAGGGGGGAAAGGGTGTGAGGCAATTGGGGTTAAGTGACTTGCCCAGGGTCACACAGCTAGTAAGTGTCAAGTGTCTGAGGTCAGATTTGAACTCATGTCCTCCTGATTCCAGGGTCAGTGCTCCGTCTACTACACCACCTAGAATATATTTCAGTTTGTATTCTGAGTCCATCAGTTCTCTCCCTGGAGGTGGACAGCTTTTTTCATCATTAGACTTTTGGAATTGTCTTGGATTATTGTTGTCAATCAGAATAGCTAAGTCTTTCATGGTTTGTTATCATTCTCTTGGTTCTACTCACTTCATTTTGCATTGGCTTATATGTCTTTCCTATTGTTTCTGAAACCACTCCCTTCAGTATTTCTTATAGCAAATACTATTTTATCACAATCACATAATAATAATAATAATAAAAATATTTATATGGTACCTACTACATAACGGCCATTGTGCTAAGAACTTTATAATATTATCTCATTTGATCCTCACAATAACCCTGGGACGTAGGTGCAATTATTATCCTTATTTTGCACATGAGGAAACTGAGGCTGAGAGTGGTTAAGCAATTTGCCCAGGATTACACAGCTAATGAGCATCTGAGGTCAGATTTGAACTCTGGTCTTCCTGACTCTAAGCCTGAGATTCTAACCACTGGTACCACCTAGATACCTCAACTTGTTCAGCCATTCCCCAATTGATCCCCCCAGTTTCCAATTCTTTGCCACCACAAAAAAGCTGCTTTCTTTTTTCTTTTATATCTTCAGGCTACAGACCTAGTACCGGTATTGCTGGGTCAAAGAGAATGCAGTTTTATAGCCCTTTTGGCATAGTTCCAAATTGTTCTCCAGAATGGTTGGACCAGTTCACAGCAAGAACAATGGTGTATTAGTGTATTTACTTCCCCCTTCCACTCCCCCCTAGCATTTTCCAATTTCCTTTTCTGCCACCCTAGTCAATCTGATGTGTATGAGATGGTACCTCAGAGTTGTTTAAATTTGCATTTGTCTAATTATTAAGGATTTAGAGCTTTTCCCTATGACTATTGATAGCTTTGATTTCTTCCTCTGAAAATGGCCTGTGTATATCCTTTGATGATTTCTTAGTTGGAAAATGGCTCTTATTTTTATAAATTTGACTTAGTTCCCTATATATTTGGGAAATGAGACCTTTATTTGACAAACTTGCTGTAAAATTCCCCTTCTCCCAGTTTCCTGCTTTTCTTTTAATTTTGGATGCATTGGTTTTGTTTGTGCAAAATTAAAAAAAAATTAATATAAACAAAATTATCTCTTTTACCTCCTGTGATTCTCTCCATCTTTTGTTTGGTCATGAACTCTTCCCATTTCCATAGATCTGGTAAGTATTTTTTCCATGCTTCCCCTAATTTGCTTATGATGTCATCCTTTAGGTCTAAATTATGTATTCATTTTGAGCTTATCTTGGTATATGGTGTGAGATGTTGATCTATGACTAGTCTCTGCCATATTGATTTCTAGTTTTCTCAGTTAGTTTTTGTCAAATAGTGAGTTCTTGCTTAATATTTTGGATCTTTGGGTTTCTCGAACACAAAGTTACTGTGATCATTTACTTCTGTATATTGTGTACCTAATCTATTCCATTGATCAACTACTCCATTTCTTATCCAGTACCAGATTGTTACATTGATTCTATACTTTGCAGCCAAAGGTGTAGAAACTCTAAACAGTTAGAACAAGACTTGGAGCTGACTGTGGCTCAGATCATGAGCTTCTTATTGAAAAATTCAAACAAACTAAAGAAAGTAGGGAAAACCATCGGACTATATAGGTATTACCCAAATAACATCCCTTATGAATATAAAGTGGAAGTGATGAATATATTTAAAGGATTAGATGTGGTAGAGTGTCTGAAGAACTATGGACAGAGGTTCGAAATATTGTACAGGAGGCAGGAACAGAAAACATCCCAAAGGAAAAGAAGAACAAGAAAGTAAAATGGCAGCCTGATGAGGGGCTTTACAAATAGCCCAGGAAAGAAGGAAAGTAAAAGGCAGGAGAAAATAAAAGATATACACAACTGAATGCAGAATTCCAGAGAACAGCAAGAAGAGATAAGGTTTTCTTAAATGAGCAATGCAAAGAAATACAAGAAAACAACAGGATGGAAAAGACAAGAAATCTCTTTAAGAAAATTAGAGATATTTAAAGAATGTTTCATGCAAAAATGGGCATAATAAAAGACAAAAACGGTAGGGACTTAATAGAAGTAGAAGAGATGAAGAAAAGGCTGCAAGAGTATATAGAAGAAATATACAAGAAAGATCTTAATATCACTGATAACCACGATGAAGTGGATACTGATCTAGAGCCAGACATCCTAGAGAATGAAATCAAGCGGGCCTTAGGAAGCACTGATAATAATAGGCTGGTGAAGGTGTCGGAATTCCAGCTGAGCTATTTAAGATCCTA
Organism: Vombatus ursinus; assembly: GCF_900497805.2. NCBI lineage: Eukaryota > Metazoa > Chordata > Mammalia > Diprotodontia > Vombatidae > Vombatus > Vombatus ursinus. The sequence continues at coordinate 6,554,173 of NW_020949971.1, forward strand.
AAAGATGATGCTGTTAAAGTGCTGCACTCAATGTGCTAGCAAATTTGGAAAACTCAATAGTAGCCACTAGATTAGAAAAGATCAGTTTACATCCCAATCGTAAAGAAGGGCAATGCCAAGGAATGTTCACGTTACCGACCATTTCTGCTCATTTTTCATGCCAGTGAGCTTATTCTTAAGATTCTGCAGGCTGGGCCAGAGCAATGTATGAATTCAGAATTACCAGGAGGCTGGTTTTGAAGAAGCGGAGGAACTGGAGAACCAATTATCAACATTTTCTGGATTATGGAGAAATCAAGGAAGATCCAGAAAAAAACAAACCATCCACTTCTGCTTCATTGACTGCACTAAAGCCTTTCACTGTGTGGTCACAACAAAATGTGGCAAGTCTTCAAAGAGATGGGAGTGCCAGATCATCTTACTTGTCTCCTGAGGAACCTGTATATGGATCAAGAAGCAACAGTTAGAAATGAACATGGAATAACTGAATGGTTTAAGATTGGGGAAGGAGTATGACAAGTCTGTCCAGTGTCACCTTATTAACTTAACACGTACAGAGTACATCATGCAAAATGCCAGGCTGAATGAATCAAAAGCTGGAATTGAGGTTATTAGGAGAAATGTCAACAATCTTAGATATACAATGATACCACTCTGATGGCAGAACGTGAAAAAGAATTAAGAACCCTTTTGATGAGGGTGAAAGAGGAAAGTATAAAAGCTGGCTTGAAGCTTAACGTGTGTTGTTGAAGCAACAACAACAACTCAAGAGCATAGCAACTGGTCCCATCGCTTCCTGGTAAATGGAGGAGAAATGGAAACAAGGTCAAATTTTATATTGTTGGGGTCGAAGATCACTGCTGACAGTGACTGTAGCTACAAAATTAAAAAAATGCATGTTCCAGGGGGCAGCTGGGTGGTGCAGTGGATAGAGCACTGGTCCTGGAGTCAGGAGGACCTGAGTTCAAATCTGGCCTCAGATCAGATACTTGACACTTACTAGCTGTGTGGCCCTGGGCAAGTCACTTACCCCCAGTTGCCTCACCAAAAAAGCAAAAGGAAAAAAACCCCAAACAAATAAAAAAAAAACAAGGAGGCTTAACACAAGTAAGATGCCATTTGATGATGAATTCCTTAGCCATGGCAACCCATGAAACAGAGAAAATTTTGAAATGGGCTTTAATCATGTGTAGCCCCTTTGACTTCAGCAGAGTGGCAGAAAGGGGGAATCATACAGTTTTTAAACATTTAACATATAAACTTTTAATTGACTATTGGTATTTTGTGATCCTTTTCCAGTGACCAAATGGACATGTCACTAGAAGCAGAAGTAGAGAAGTTGAGTCTCATGGCTCTTCACATCCCTTCACATCTCAAATCAGAAGAAAGGAGATGCAACTAAATGGAAGACTAACTCACAGATACTCCTAAAGAGAGGAGGTGGCATGCTGGGCTTTACCATATACCCAAAGGCATCAAGATACATTATTTTATAGAATATTGTAATAGGCATGATAAGTATTTGCAAGAATATCACGAATAGTAGCAGTGAGCCATAGAACACAACTGTCTCTAAAGAACTGAAAATTGATATCACATGAAGGACACTGGAGAGGTTCAAAACATATATGAGCAGGCTGCAACATGTAAGCAATGAAAAACTTTGAAGAAAAACAGGAGGAGATAATGTCATCAGGAAAACACGTGATGCTGTCTTCACCACACATTCTTTAAGTATCACCCAGCAGATTAGGGCACTGGAGGTAGACGCCTGGTGGTTTCAGGTGGCGGTCTCCCGGTATTCCCTGTCTTGATCCATCCCCCAGGGATTTTTTTTTTGGTATATAATATTTTATTTTTTTCCAATTACATGTAAATATAGTTATCAACATTCATTTTTATTAGATTTTGAGTTCTAATTTTTTTCTTGCCTTTTTCACCTCTCCCTTCCCCAAGACAGCAAGCAATCTGATATAGGTTATACACGTACAATCACGATAAACATATTTCCACATTAGTCATGTTGTGAAAGAAGAATCAGAGCAAAAGGCAAAAACCACAAGAAAGGAAAACAAAAACAAACAAACAAACAAAAAACAACAACAACAAAGTGAAGATGGTATGCTTTGATCTGCATTCAGATTCCATAGTTCTTTGTCTAGATGTGGATACCATTTTCCATCATGAATCTTTTGGAATTGTCTTAGATCCTTACATTGCTAAGAAGAGCTAAGTCTATCAAAGTCAGTCATTGCACAATGCTGCTATTACTTGTACAGTGTTCTTCTAGTTCTGCTCTTTTAACTCCGCATCAGTTCATATAAGTCTTTCCAAGCTTTTCTGAAATCTCCCTGCTCATCATTTCTTATAGGACAATAGCATCCCACTGCATTCATATACCACAACTTGTTAGGTTATTCCCCAACTGATGAACATTCCCTCAATTTCCAATTCTTTGCCACCACAAAAAGAGCTGCTATAAATCTTTTTGTACATGTGGGTCCAGTTTCCTTTCTTATGATCTCTTTGGAATACAAACCTAGTAGTGGTATTGATGGATTGAAGGATATGCACAATTTTTAGCCCTTTGGGCATAGTTCCAAATTGCTCTCCAGAATGGTTAGATCAGTTCACAACTCCACCAATGATGCATTAATGCCCCAATTTTCCCACATCTTCTCCAACATTTATCATTTTCCTGTTTTGTCATGTTGGCCAATCTGATAGGTGTGATGTGGGACCTCAGAGTTGTTTTAATTTCCCCAGGCATTTTTGCCTTCTTCTTGTAATTGTGGGAAGAGGTTGATGTGACTCATGAGCTAATCTCTGACATTCTAAGGAATTATAGGAAAAAGAGAAACAGAATCCACAAGGGAGGATGCTGCACAGACACTGTAGAGGGAAAGCAGTGAAGGCAGGCTGTGCAGGAGTCTCATAAAGGAAATGCAGATGGAATGAAGAAGACACACCACTGCAAATTATACCTGGGGTGTGTGTGTGTGTGTGTGTGTGTGTGTGTGTGTGTGTGTTTAACTTTTCATCTTTCTCCTCTCCTCTGTCATTCTAGAGGACTTCAAGTTAATGCTTTGGTGGTTGGGGAAAGCTTACATTTGTTCCTTAAAAAGTTTGTTTACCATTTAAATCTCTCCAAAATCAGCAAAATGTGATAAGGTCATTACTGGCTACATTATATTTTATTGTTAAAATAAAGCTTTTGAGAGAAGGTAACTGGGAGAGGAGAAAGAAAGATTTGTAGTATTTTGCCAAAGCACAATTTCTAGCTGGGGGTTCAGAGCTATAAAAGGGCTTATTCATTCATTTGTACAATTTCCCAAGGCAAGCAGAATATTTTTACTAGACTTTTTCTAGGCAAATGGGTTGAAAGTGGTGACTGTGATTAGTTAACTGCCTGAGCTATCATTGAAGTGGGCAGCCACTATTTACCCTCACTTTTTGTGGTCCTGATTTGCTAGGAAAGACAAGTCCCAAAAATGGACAAGCCAAAGGAATGGGCTGACAAAGAAGTCATAAGCAAAAGGGAATAGCCTGGTCCCCCAAAAGTGGGTCATGTGTCATTAACTGAAAGATCTGCCTGCTAACAAGTTCTACATAGCACTATATTGTTAAAAATGTATGATATGAAGAGAAAACAGTCTGAATATGCCACAAGGGTAATGGACATCAACATGAGTGCTCCACTGGTATCCTAAAGATATTAGGAGAAATTTTTAAAAGCATCCAGCATATTGTGTGGACCCATTGTGCTAAACTTATGAGATGGACACGGACAAGAGTTGCACAGGGTGGGCAGGCCTGGATAGATTGCAATATGCATACATTTAATCAATAAAATCACAGATCCATGAGAGTATTAGATAGTAAGATGGTGACTCATCAGGACACAATTTAATTCTGTAAACTTTTATTATAATCCTATGTGCAAGATCTGAAGAATTGAAAATGAATATCACCTTACAGGCAAGAGAGAAACACCTCATCATTGAGAACAGACTACACTGCATTGCAAATAAGGAATTATGAAGCTGAGTAAAAGATGTCATCAAAGGAACAGGTGAATGAAAAAGAAGGGCTGGACATACGAAAAAAAGCAAGAGATAACTAAGGGTGACCTGTGTGCTTCACTGGTGTCTTTGAAATGTCAAGAGAAAGCATGGACGTCTTCCAGGACCTTGGACAGCTTGTGAGGTATATGGATATAGATTAAATAGAATGGGCAGGTATGGATGGGCTTTGATTTGTTTTATGGGAGACAATGCCCACATTGATGAAATCACAGATTTATTTGAGTATGTGCATGACTCAGGAGAACAAAAACTCCCTGAGGGCAGGGACTACCTTATTTTGCTCTTGGTACCCCATTGCTTGGCACAGTGTCTGGCACACAGTAAACATTTAATAAATGCTTGCAGATTTGAAGATAATTGCTGTCTTTCCAAAATGATACATGGGACTTCCCAGCTAAGAAAATTCCTCAGCTGACTCGCTCCCGAATTTAAGTTAACAGAAACTGAACGACTGGGAGAGATTTCATATAAAGGATAGGGGACAGCTCTTCTGTGCTGTGACGGTAGATACAAAACTGTGACATTTCAGAGGTGAAGAAACTAAGGCCCAGGAAGATGAAGTGACTTGCCACCCAAGGTCAAAACAAGAGAAAATGAACTCACATTGAAATAGGAGGGACTTGGGAGGAGACAAGGAAAACTTGACTAAAAAGGATGGAATACATTAGTGGGGAATAGTGTGGATTCTTCCTATGAACCCTAAGAAGAAGGTAAACAACTTTGGAATACTTTAAAAACTGAACTAGTTGCTAATGATCCAACTAAATGACCTCTCCCAGTCCCATCCTGCCCTTTCTCCTGTGATGGAGATTAGGTGGAAGAAAAGGTGAAGTAGTGTGGTTTTTCATCATTAAATAACCACTGCCCACAGAAACCTAAAACTCTGTAAGACACCGGCAACACTAGGATCAAAGAGACTGTCACAGAGAAAAGTGAGCAGAACCAGGGGAGCAATCGATACTGCTGGGGTCAAACTCAAATAGAAATGGGGCCACTGAACCATCCATGAGAATCCCTTGTCGACATATTGACTTAGAAAGTGGCATATTAGTATCATCTGCTTTATTGCACTTTTATTTATTTTGTTAAATACTTCTCCATTACATTTTATTCTGGTTCAGGAAGCACTTGGAGAGCTGCGGCCTCCCTGCAGCTTTATCTGTGCAATCGATACCTCTGATCTCTATGGTAACAACCACATTGCAAAGACAAAAAAAAGAACTTGGAAAGACTTGAGAACTCTGATCAACACAATGACCAACCACAATTCCTGAGGACTTGATGAAAGATGCTCCTACATATGTGAAACATGACCAAGGAGGGTGTTTGTTTCCCTCCCCATCTGTGCATATTTGTGACAAGGGTTTTCTTTTTCTTTTCCCAGTGGGGAAGGGAGAGATAGGAGTGAAAGAAAAATAGATTTGTGTTAATTGAAAAAAAATAAAGCTGAGAGAGAGATAGGGAGAAAGGGAGGGGAGAGAGTGAGAGGAGAGAAAGAGATAGAGAGAGAGAAAGACAGACAGAGACAGAGACACAGAGAGAGACAGACACAGACGGATAGACAGACACACTCACAGAGAGAGAGAGAGAGAGAAAGCTACTTACTGTCCCCAGTTCTAAAATGAAGTACCTCCTCTATCCCAGTCTCTAGAGCAAATAATGAGCACAGTTCACAATGACTAAAAATAAACTAATTAGTTAGAGAAGAAATTTCAAGGAGAGAAATCAAAAATAATCATTTTCCAGACAATGGCATCAAGGTGTGACACACTTAACTGAAAGTTCTAGTTTCAAATTGGGTCATTTTAAATAGAATTATCTTAAAATTGGTGAAGATAGTAGAACCATAAACTTCACCTTTAAGATTTGAGAGTCTGGTTTATGTAGATGTGTTCAGATGGTACATTTGTCTTTCAGCATCTCCAGAAGACCCTCCCTTCTCCTTGGTAAATGCCCAGGTAGAAGACATGGGGTCACAAACCATCTGGAAGGGACCTCAGGGGCCCTCTAGTTCAGCCTTCTCCCCTTACAGAAGAGAAAACTGAGTCTCAGGGAGGGGAAGTAACTTGCCTGAAGTCACACAGGTAATAATGTGTGAATTCTAGATCTGAGTCCTCATCCTGGACCTCACTTTTGATTGGTTTCATTGAATTGAGTTGAAAGCTCTTCATTTTTCTTCCTTTGGGTTATTATTTTGAGGGGGGGTTGTTGTTTGAATAAGTTTGTTTGCTTTTTGCAGATTCACTCTGAGTTTTGTGAGTACTTAAAAAAAAACAACCTTACATCAACAAACAGGATTCCAGCACATCCGACATCCTGTTTCTCAACAGATCAGACTTAAGATGCACCGATTTTCAAGTGAAGATAGTGCACTTGAAAAATCCAGCAAGGGACACAGGCGAGCTCAAATGCTCCAGAAACATTGTGTGGACACAGGCAGTAGGGGCCAAATGAGGCTTAGCTGTTTTTCTGCCTTCTAGGAACAGCCCTCATCACCCCCCCCCCCCCCCCCCCCCATAAAAACCCTCTCTGCTGGAAGGTAAATGAACGGCTTCCTCATTCCTTTGCCACCGTGAATTTGATGTTGCATTCCCCAGCACCTGTGACCTTTAAATAGCAGTACTTGGATAAGAGGGATCTGTATATCAATAGAGAAAAGGAATGGTATTCATAGCTCAGTGGAGTGTTTGAAATCCAGGGCCAATCTCACCACTTTCTCCTTCTTATGAAACAGCAGCTCAAATCAGCAACAGGAAAGACAGTGCTCGGCCCATTTGATTAAGTGCAGATGAGCTGTACGTGCCATGGCCTGCCTTCTCATCTTTGTGGGCACTCGCCTTTGTGCCTGGGATGCTCTCCTCCCTTACCTCTTGGAATCCTTACCTTTCTTCCCTTTGGGCTTAAGGGTCAGCTCCTACAAGATCCCCGTAAGGTCAGCACTCTCTCCCTCTGCAAATTATTTCATGCTTGCTTTTCTGGGTATGTGTCATATCTACTTCCCAACAGAATGGGAGCTCCCTGAGGGCAAGGACTATTTTGTTTAAAATTTTGATTTTAAGCCCAGCTCTTTGCACTATTAATAGCTAACATTTATGTGGCACTTTAAGGTTGCAAAGCTCTTTACAAATATTCATTTATTTGATCCTTCCAACAACCCTGAAAAGGATGTGCTTTTATTACCCCCATTTTACTGATAAGGGAACTGAGGTTGAGAGAGATTAAGTGACTTGCCCAAGGTCACACAGTTAGCAAGTGTCTGAGGCAGTGCTTGAACTTAGGTCTTCCTGACTCTGAACTCAGCATTCTACCCATTGCTTGACCATAGTGAGTGCTTAATAGATTCTCGATGAGAATAGCGCCAACAAAACAATTGAAACCGAATGCTGTAGAATTGTAATGACTGAGGCTGTCTTCAGAGAAGACATAGAGAAAGCCCATTGCCAGCTAGAGGCTGGTGATGCTCTGGCAGCATCTCCTCCTCTCTGATCCCACAAGCTGGTCCTGCTCAAGCTTCTGTCCTTGACTCTCTACTCTCTGTGTCCTCTCCTTCTTGGCAGTCTCATGGACTTCCAGGGCTTCAAATATGACCTCTTACGGAAATGACTCCAGTCCTGACCAGGACTGGAGGCTGCCCCCTCCATGACCTCTCTTTTGAGTTTCTTCAGACCTGCATCTCCAACTTCCTACTGAGATGCTCCACTGGCATCTCACACTTTTCATGTCCAAACTGATTTTTTCCTCCATATACCTTCTTCTTCTCACTCCTCATCTCCCCATCTACTCTGCAAGGTAGCCAAACTAGGTGACTTTCCATCTTCTGAATAAGCCCCGGGCTTTCTTTTCCACCTCCATGTCTTTGCTTAGGTTGTTGTCTATGCTGGAAACATTCTGACTTGACTGCACTTTAGATAAGGGGGATGAGAGACAGTGACAGGCAGGGGTTGACCCCTAAGTTGTTAGCCTGGGGAACTAGGATGATGGTAATGCTCTTGATATCAATAGAGAAGTTTGCAGAAGTGGAATGTTTAGGGGGGAAGATGAATTCAGTTTTGGACATGTTAAGCTTAAGATGTCTTTGGGACATACAGTTTAAGATACTTAATAGGCAATTGGAGATGTGAGTCTAGAGGTTAGGAAAGAGCTTAGGGCTGGATAACTTGACCTGAGAACCATCAGTATAGAGATGATGATTGAAAACATGGGAGCTGATGAGATCATGAAGTGAACTAGGACAGAGGGAGAAGAGAAGAGGACTCAGGGTAGAGCCATGGATGACCTTGAATGGGTAGGACCTGGAGGAAGGTTCAGCAAAAGAGACTGAGGAGTGGTCAGACAGGCAGGAGGAGAACCAGAATGAATTAGTTTCATGGAAACCTAGAGAGAAGAAGACATCCAGGAGAATATGATCAAAGGTGTCAAGGGCTGCAGAAAGGCCATGAAGGATGAGGATGAAGAAAAGGCCATTAGATTTGCTAATTAAGAGATCACTGGTAACTTTGGAGAAAGCAATTTCAGTTGAATGATAAGATCAGAAGTCAGAATATAGACTTAAAAAAGAGAGAAAAGGAAGTGAAGACATCTACTGTAGATGGCTTTCTCAGAGTTTAGTCACAAAAGGGAGAAGAGATGTGGGGTGATAACTGGGTAGGGTGGACAGATCAAATGAAGGTTTTTGATGATCGGGCAGACATGGGCATGTTCATAGGCAGTAAGGAAGTAGCCTGTAGACTAAGAGAAAATGAAGATAGATGAGAAGGTAGGGATGATAGAGGGGGCAATCTGCTGAAGGATATGGGATGGAATGGAACCACTTGTGCATGTAGAGGGGTTTGCCTTGGCAAGGAGAAACACTACCTTTTCATGGGAGACAACAGTAAAGGCTGACATGGTGGCAGAAAGCTCTTGGCAAATGACTTCAATTTTTTCAGTAAAATATGGGACAAGGTTCCCAAACAAGGGGATGGAGAAAGGGGGAGCCATAGGAGGTTTGAGGAGGGATGAAAAAGCGTGGAAGACCCACTCGCACAGTCTTAATTCTCTCCCTACTCTTTCTGTTGGGTCTCCTCCATGGCTCAGAATCAGAATCTCAAAGTTACATGGGTCCTCAAAAGTCATCTTATCTAACCTGAACAAGAATCCCCAACCACATTAAGAGAGGTACAGGAGATCTGGAGTCCAAAGCCACTGGTTCAAATGTTGCTTCTGCTATTTACTAGTTCTGTGACCTTAACTGAGTCCATTCTCTGCCTTGGCATCCATATTTTCCTCCTAAATAAGTGAATTTCCAGATGATGTCTAAGGCCCAGCTTGAAATCACATGGCTGTCCCTCTCTTTGTAGAAGGCCTCCAATGGTGGCGAATTCTCCTGGCACCTGAATTTCCTTTAGTCCCTGCCCCTTTGGGTGCTCTCCGAGAGGCTTCTGAAACCTCCGGAAACCTGTGGCAGTGTGAAGTACTGAAGACTCCCCAAGGATGAGAATAGCACAGGGGACATGACTCCCGACACACAGGGGAGCTGCCCTGGCGCACTGCCCAATTTTGCCAGGAAGTGGTCATCCATAACTGTTGTTCTTCTCTTCTCCACAGTTGACCCTGCAGCCACTGTTTAACAGCCCCACCAGCCCAGCCCAATAGTTTTGAGTGTCTCTACTTCTATCTCCTTCCTGCAGGCAGCCTCAGAGGGGGAGGGGGGGACACCCTTATTAGGGCTAGTGGCAGCTGCTGCAGCCTTCCTGCTTCCAGAGCGTCTCTGACTATGTTAGCAGAAAACTATTTTACATTATCACTTACAAGTTGGTTCCTAACTCGTGGGCCATGACCCCCTGCGAAGGCCAGTCAGATCCCTTCTCTCTCCAAGGTCTCCTTTTTACCCCATGCCTTGGATATTTGTCTTGTTGGCTTTCATTTGCCTCTCTCAGTTTCAGGTGAAGGGAGTGATCCCCATCCACCAGACTGGAAGTTGGAACCATAGTAATCTAGGAGACAGGATTCCAGGCAGGACTGTGCAGCTGGTCAGCCTGGCAGGGAAGCCCTAAGAAGCCAGGGTGCCTGAGACTAGAGCCTGAAGGAGGTTTTGGACTTGGAACATAAGATTGGGCTTCATAGGAATTGAGCCAAGTTGTTTGTATAGTTGTTATGCCTTTGAAGTTTTCTTTGTAAAAGCCCATCCAACTACTAGTGCCTAAATGGAAGAGGAGCTCAGGGCCCCCATAAAATTGGAAGAACACAGTCAGTGGGGGCTGGAGGTTTTGGCAGCTAGCCTGGACTCCCTGGGCTCCCTCATGGGTACTGGAGAACCCTGGAGGAGGGGTGAATGGTAACATTCCTGGCCTTCAGGAAATGGGTGCCAAGGTGGTCACTGTTAATTATGATGAGTACAGTAAAATAGAAGCAGCTGGGTGGCACAGTGGATAGAGCCCCTGGCCTGGAATCAGGAAGACCTGAGTTTAAATCTGGCCTTAGAAATTTACTAGCTATGTGACTCGTCACTTAACCCTGTTTGCCTCGGTTTCCTTATCTGTAAAATGAGCTGGAGAACGAAATGGCAAACCATTCCACTGTCTCTGCCAAGAAAACCCCAAATTGGGTCACGAAGAGTCAGACACAACTGAAACAACACCACAATAATACAATAAATTTTAAAAAGCTGCTTAATTCAAAGTAGCTTTTTGTCTTCCTGTATTTTCCCCATCAATGGATATCAACAGACTATCATAAAATCATAGGATCCTAGATCCTGATCTGGAAAGGACCTCTGAGGTCACTAATCCAATGCCCTCATTCTTCTGAAAAGGAAACAGCCTCAGGTAAATAAAGTGAGTTACCCATAGTCACATTGGACCCGTAATAGGTAATAAATGTGAGAACTGGGATTTATATTCATACAGAGCCTATGAAATTTTGGGGGGACTCTCTAATTAGTCTAACATTCTATAATGTTACAAAATGTGGGCCTGTTATAAATGTCACATCTAGGTGCTTCAAGGGTTTCATAAGCCACAGTTTAAGCATACTACTTAGAGAGATGACCAGGGCAACTTGCAAAATATCTATTAACATTAAGAAAGGGAGAAGAATGGGAGCTGTGATTCACTGGACTAGAAAACTCCCACGTGAAGAAAGTCCCTCCATCAGTGCAGCTCAGCACCCATTTGACTCAAGAACTGGGAGGTTAAGCCTCAGGCCTGTATGCGTCAGAAACAAGGTTTGGCTGGCATTGAGCCTGCACCGTGCTGCCTCTCCTAATGTTAAGATGCTGCTAATTACAGTGGGATACTGCTATTTCTAAAAATAACAGTAACATCTCACACTTACATAATGCTTGAAGGTTTATAAAACACATTCTTCTCTGAAAGTGAGTTTAGAGTGCCATATATGAGTGTATTAAATAATCTACACATTTTTATCTATATATACATAATTTACACACACACACATACAATCTTATTCGGTCCTTACATCAACTAGGTGAGGGAGGCAGCATGGGATTCTTCTTTCTCTCTTTTGTAGAGAAGGAAGCTGAGATCTAGAGTCATGAAGGGATTTGGAAATGGGCACTAGAATCCAGGCATTCTGATTCCCAAACCCAGTGTTCTTTTTTTTGGGAGGGTGTTAAATAGTATTTTATTTTTCCCCAGTTACATGCCAAGACAATTTTTAGCATTCATTTTTATAAGATTTTGAGTTCCAACTTTTTCTCCCTCCCTCCCCTCCCCACTTCAAAAAATGGTAGGCAACTTGATTTAGGTTATACATGTGCTATCATGTAAAACATATTTCTATATTTTAAGTCACAGTTGTGAAAGAAGAAAAGGTCAAAAGGAAAAAAAACATGAAAAGGGATAAAGTAAGTAAAAAAAAATATGCTTCGATCCATATTCAGAGTCCATTAGTTTTTTATCTGGATGTGGATAACATTTTCCTTCTGAGTCCTTCGTACTTGTCCTAGATTTGTATTTTGTGTTGCTGAGAAGAGCTGAGTTGTTCATAGTTGATCATCACACAGTGTTGCTGATACTGTGTACAATGTTTCCCTGGTTCTGTTCATTTCACTTTGCATCAGTTCATATTGTCTTTCCAGGCCAAACCCAGTGTTCTTGTCACACTGGATCACCACTGCTATGACTGGATGAGTTAGGAATCCCTCAGTAGTGCTTTGCACATATGAAGAATGTAGTTTCTAATTGAATGATGTATTGTTGGTCAGGAGAAATGTACTTGATACAGTTTTCAGCAATGCTGCAGAGGTAGCTATTGAAGTACTGGGGAAGAAGAGCTTCAGATAAACCACTTGGGGTGTTTTAAACTAATGGCATTGTGTGTATGAGACTCATAGACATGACTATAGCTGGCATCTGCCTTGGGAAATAAAAATTGGAGCAGCTAAGAAACAAAGGCAGCCTCCCTAATTCTGATATATGGAAAGGGGGAGTTGTCAAGTGGGTTTTTTAGATTAGTAATAATGATGATGACAATGACGATAGTGAGCACTTACACAGTGCTTATTCTGTGCCAGGCGCTGTGTGAAATGCTTTGCAAATATTATTTGATCCTCACAATAACCCTGGTGGGTAAGTGCTATAGGAAACAGAGGCAAACAGACTTCTCTCTCTCCCTCCCTCCTTTTCTTTCTTTCTTTCTTTCTTTTTTTCTTTCTTTCTTTCTTTCTTTCTTTCTTTCTTTCTTTCTTTCTTTCTTTCTTTCTTTCTTTC